>NC_081552.1:186443408-186530533 GCF_963082655.1 Stomoxys calcitrans | reverse complement strand
TTTTCCGATTTCGTTGAAATTTGGGACAGTGACTTATGTTAGGTTCTTCGACATCTTTCTGCAATTTGGCTCAGTGGGGTCAGATTTGGATATAGCTGCCATATAGACCGATCTGTCGATTTAAGGTTTTAGGCGCATTAAAGGCTCATTTATTGTCTGATTTCGTCGAAATTTGGGACAGTGAATTGTGTAAGGCCCTTCGACATCCCTCTTAAATTTGGCCTGGAGCGGTCCAGATTTGGATATAGCTGCCGTATAGACTGGTCTCTCGATTTAAAGGCTTAGGCCCATTAAAGATGTAATTATTGTCCATGTCCCCGAAATTTGGACAGTGAATTGTGTTAGGTTACTCGACATCCCTCTACAATTTGTCCGCGATCGGTTCAAAGTTGGATATAGCTGCCATATAGACCGTTCTCTCTCGATTTAGTGTTTTTGGCCATAATAAGTCGCATTTATTGTCCGATTTCGCCGAATTTTTGGGACAGTGAGTTGTGTAAGGCTCTTCGACATTTTTCTGCAACTTGGACCAAATCGGTATTTATTTGGATATAACTGCCATATAGACCGATTTCTTCATTTAAAGTCTTGGCCCCAAAAAAGGCGCATTTATAATCCGATTTCATTAAAATTTGACACAGTGACTTATGTTAGGCTTTTCGGCTTATTTTTAGATAAATCTACTAACAAGACCAATATTTTGTTATACTCAATTGAACAATGACTTGTACTTATTAGCATTTGGTCCAAATCGGATCATATTTCGATAGAACTGCTATGGGACATAAGGTATGCAATTTTCACCGGATTTTGATGAAAGGTGTTTTACATATATACCCGAGGTGGTGGGTATCCAAAGTTCGGCCCGGCCGAACTTAACGACTTTTTACTAGTTTTATTTGATTTCAAGTTTTTTTCCCTGACATGTTTATTTTAGCCTATATACGACCCCTTCTATTGTATTGTGTATAAGTGTTTGTAGAAATTATTGAAATCTATTAACTTTTTAAGTAAAATTAATTCCAACCAACCAAAGGATGGATGATAAGAAACATTCGCTCAGTTGTGCTAACTCATCGAGCGTTCATAACGTTAACTCGCCTTGCTCAACCTTTGGCACATTAATGCCTCAGTTTCGCATGATTTAACCTCACGCCTCAGTGTTTTTCTCTGCTGTTGTTTTTGGGGCATCAATTACAGAATTTAATAGATCTATAAATTTAATATAGGAAATGCACACAAAAAATGTTATCCCTGCCGTAATCACATTTAGTTCTCGTATTTCAAATGCCATAATCATTCGATAGCATTGTAACAAGGCTTCATGTGTTTTTCATTATTATACCCTCCACCATAAGATGGGGGGTATACTAATATCGTCATTCTGTTTGTAACTACTCGAAATATTCGTCTGAGACCCCATAAAGTAAGTCTGTCTGTCGAAAGCACGCTAACTTCCGAAGGAGTAAAGCTAGCCGCTTGAAACTTTGCACAAATACTTTTTATTAGTGTAGGTCGGTTGGAATTGTAAATGGGCCTTATCGGTTCATGTTTTGATATAGCTGTCATATAAACCGATCTTGGGTCTAGACTTCTTGAGCCTCTAGCGTGCGCAATTCTTATCCGATGAGAATGAAATTTTGCACAAAGTGTTATGTTTTGATATCCAACAACTGTGCCAAGTATGGTTCAAATCGGTCCATGTTTTGATATAGCTGCCATATAAACCGATCTTGGGTCTTGACTTCTTGAGCCTCTAGCGTGCGCAATTCTTATCCGATGAGAATGAAATTTTGCACAACGTGTTTTGTTATGATATCCAACAACTGTGTCAAGTATGGTTCAAATCGGTCCATAACCTGATATAGCTGCCATATAAACCGATCTTGGATCTTGACTTCTTGAGCCTCTAGAGTGCGCAATTCTTTTCCGATTGAAATAAAATTTTGCACGACGTGTTTTGTTATTATATCCAACAACTGTGTCAAATAAGGTTTAAATCGGTTCATAACCTGATATTGCTGCCATATAAACCGATCTTGGGTCTTGACTTCTTGAGCCTCTAGAGGGCGGAATTCTTATCCGATTGGAATGGAATTTTTTGTACGACATGTTTTGTTATGATACCCAACAACTGTGACAAGTATGGTTTAAATCGGTCCATAACCTGATATAGCTGCCATATTAACCGATCTTGGGTCTTGACTTCTTGAGCCTCTAGAGGGCACAATTCTTATCCGATTTGAATGAATTTTTGCACGAAGTATTTCGTTATGATTTCCAACAACTGTGCCAAGTATGGTTGAAATCGGTACATAACATGATATAGCTGTCATATAAACAGATCTGGGGATTTGACTTCTTCAGCTACTAGAGGGCGCAATTCCTATCCGATTTGGCTGAAATTTTGCATGACGTATTTTATTTTTACTTTTAACAACTGTGTCAAATAAGGTTCAAATTGGTTCATAACCTGATATAGCTGCCATATAAACCGATCTGGGATCTTGACTTCTTGACCCCTAGAGGTCGCAATTATTATCCGATATGCCTGAAATTTTGTACGATGGATCCTCTCATGACCATCAACAAACGTGTTTATTATGGTCTGAATCGGTCTATAGCCCGATACAGATCCCATATAAATCGTTCTCTCTATTTTACTTCGTGAGCCCCAATGGGCCCAATTCTTATACGAATTGGCGGAAATTTTACACAGGTCTCCAACATATAATTTAATTGTGGTCCTAACTTAATAGCAGAGCAACTCTTTTCTTATATCCTTTTTAGCCTAAGAAGAGA
Source organism: Stomoxys calcitrans (assembly GCF_963082655.1). Lineage (NCBI taxonomy): Eukaryota > Metazoa > Arthropoda > Insecta > Diptera > Muscidae > Stomoxys > Stomoxys calcitrans. The sequence goes on along the minus strand of NC_081552.1, from coordinate 186,527,731 downwards.
TACCGGGAAAATAACTCGACAAATGCGATCCATGGTGGAGGGTATATAAGATTCGGCCCGGCCGAACTTAGCACGCTTTTACTTGTTTTGTTTTGTTTTGTTTTGCAGTGTTTTCTTCTCTCTTTGCGACTTCTGGGTATAAGTAGGACATACTTATGCTGCACTGACGATGGTATCCTTGTCGAAACAGTTGCTTAGCAAAACAGAATTGGTAACTTGGAACCAAGGTGCCAAGGCTATGGATCAGATAGCTACGTTACATTTATATGTGTGTGGGTGTATATGACGCATTGGGTATTTCTTCACCTTCAATTCTTCTGTTTCTACTTAAAACAGCAACATTGTGGCAACTAATTGAGTGAGTAAATGACTACAGTTTTCTTTTTTCCCCCATTGGTGCGATATCAATGGAGTACATGTTGTTGCCAATACAGCTTCCATTTTATTTTCCTTTATGTACAGTTACAAAGAAAAGCCTTGTAACAACCATTGCGGAGTGGCCCAGCCAGGCTGAAAACACCATGCCACCTTTCATCATCTGTAATGTGGGAATTTTATGAGTTAAACCTCCTGAAATGCGTATTTGTGGCATACATGAGGATATGTTTACAAAAACACAGCATCAATTGCGCTAAACGTAGTTAATCTTCCACTTTCCAAGAATACTTTGTTCGTATATGAATACTTCATTTGTTGCAAGTATAAGACTTCTGAGACAAAAGACGCAAATGCGAGGATATAGCAGCGGTTGGCGATCTATACACGCACAAAAAAGATTCACCTTTTAAAATATGCAGCTTTTATGGACCTAAGGATAGCTATATCCAAATTTAGACCGATCTGAACCATATTGAACACGAATATTGAAGAGCGTAATACAGTGTATGGATCAACCAAATGCTAAGGAGCAGGTGGATAAGTTGTGTTCCATGACATAAACATAAGGAAGAAAGTGGCACAAGGAATGCCACAGGGGGCATTTTATCTGAGGAGGTTTTTTAACCCGTGTGCTACGCAGACAATGTTACATTCTAAGGGGTAAGGATCCGAACCAGCTAAGTAAAAGGGGCCAAAGGGCCTTGTATATGGCATATGACTGGGTTATACCCAGAGGTCTCAATATTAACTCAGAGATGACTGAAATATATCTGTTCACGAGGAAGACCAATTTGGTGGGCCAATGTGATGCACCACGCTTCCTCAATAAGACGATTTCGGTATCTGATAAGGTCAAATACTTAGATGTGATCTCTGACGGGAAACTGAATTGGAAGTGTGACATGTTGGACACTATGTAAACGGGCCGTAGGCTCGAAATGGGCCTTATTCCCAGGATAGCACACTGGCTCTAAAGAAGCGTGATTAGACCAATACTATTGCAATTTACGTCTCAGTAGTTTGGTGGACTGCTACGGAAAACAACAGATTCTGAGAACATGTTGTTTTGTCATAGGAGGAGCGATGAGGACCACGCCCACTAAGGCATTGGGAACTATTCTAGATTTCCGACCCATTAAAATAGAGATTAAGTGTGGTAGAATGGTAGAATGGATTGAGGATGGAAACAGCTCGTACCATCGCGGTATAATCGAAGCGACGAAAGGAAACCTGGAAGGAAGACAAAAGATTTCCGATCGGATACCTGAGACGACACTTGAGTTCGAGTGCAATGCATTGCTGCTAGCGGCACAGCCTTGGATTGACGGAACCCTAGAATTACCATTTGGAAGATCATGTTACACGGATAGGGCTTGGGAGTCTACATTGAGAACCTAGGGACTGAGATCTGTTTTCGACTCCCTGACCATAATACTGTCCTGCAGGCGGAGACCCGGGCGATCATGGAATGCGTGAAGTAGTGTGGTGTTAACGCAGGACGTCGAGTGTGAACATCTATACGGACAATAAAATTGCCATATGGGCAATAACAACCAGTATGGTAGGGTCACGAACAGTGTTTGGATGTAAGAAGTGTTGAGTGAGGTTGGCAAAAATCCGTATCGTTTCGGTGCCGGGCCATAACGGAGTAAGGGGGAATGAAAGGACAGACCATTTGGCGGTGAAAGCCAGAGCACTGCCGTCTATAAACTCGGTTCACCCGTTGCCTTTCGGCCGAGTTAAGGGCGTGGGCCACGAATACGCCTGCAAACCTGTGGAACAGCGAAACGGTCGGTAGGACGGCTAAAATCCTATGGGGGATCCAGATCATGAGAAGACGAAGCTATTACTGAAAGAAAGCAAGAAGGAGGTCTGTATAGCTTTTGGTATCATAACAGGACACAAAGGATTACGAGCTCACTTATGTAAAATCGGTGCGGCAAGTGATAGCATGTGTAGGGCATGCAGGGAAGATGATAAGACGTTGTAGCATTTCTTTTGTCATTGCCAGGCTTTCGCGTCTAACAGATGCCGGCACTTTTTTTAGTATTTAGAGCGCACAAAAGTTAATTGCTGGCTTAGGTGTATGTCCATAGTTTCATGGGGCGAATTAACATCCGCACCCTCTTTTCAAGCTAAACTAATCTAACACAGCCCACTGTGTAAAATTTCAGCGAAATCGAGCTACAAACCTGCTTTTATTGTCCCAAGACATTAAATCGGGAGATCGGTATATATGGCAGCTATATCTTAATATAGCCCGAACCTAACCAAACTCGGTACGAATGTCGAAGGGTGTAACAGAACTCATTGTGCTCAGGCAATTCGGTTAATAAATTCACATTTAATGGTCCTAAGAGTTTAAATCCGGAGATCGGTATATAAGGCAAGTATATCTAAATGTGATCCGATCTAACAGGAATGTCGGGGAGCCTTATTCAACTCGCTACATCAAATTTCTGAGAAATCGCATAATAAATAATCGCATATTATGGCCCTAAGAATTTATATCAAGAGATTGGTCTCTATGGCAGCATTATCCAAATCTGAACCGATCGGGGCCAAATATAAGAATAATGTCGAGGGGCCTTACTTTACTCACTGTCTCAAATGTTGGCAAAATCGAAGAGTAAATGCGCATTTTATGATCCCAGGACCTTAAATCGATAGATCGTTCTAAACAACTCACTGTCCCAAATTTCAGTTTGGTGTGTATGACTGCGATATTCAAATATAGCCCGATCTTGACCAAACTCTGTTCGAATGCCGAAGGGCCTAGCGCAACTCATTGTGTCAACATTTCAGTGAAATATGTGTATAAATTCACCTTTTTTGGGCCTAAAACCTTAAATCGTGAAATTGGCATATATGGCAGCTACATCCAAATCTGGACTGATCCAGCCTGCACTAGACAGGGAAGTCGAAGAGCCTTACAAAACTTGCTAAACCAAATTTCTGCGAAATCGGACAATAAATACATCTAATTTGGGCCCAAGACCTTAAATTGAGAAATCGGTCTATATGGGAGCTATATCCAAATCTGGACCGATCTGGGCCAACTTAAGCAAGGATATCGAGGGGCCTATCATAACTTAACGGTTTATGGGCTGGATTTGGATTGGTAAGCGCTATCGTGAAATTATGTCCAACTTTTTCTTGCCCACATGTTATGCAAGTCTTGCAAGAGCTTGACTTGCATGACATGTGGTTCAACAACACGGTGCCACACGCCACAGAGAACGCCTAACAATAAACTTATTGAGAGACGAGTTCGGTGAATATTTTGTTTCACGTTGGGGACCGGTCAATTGGCCGCCTAGATCGTGCAATTTAACGCCTTTTGACTATTAAACCTCATGTCTATACAGACAATCCCGCTTTAATTGACGCATTGGCAGACGACATTGGGGCATTTATTTATGAGATACTGGCCGAAATCTTGAAAAGAGTATACCAAGATTGGACTAAGCGGATGGACCATTTTAGGCACAGTCACGGTCAGGTTATGTTAGGGTCGCAAATTGATATTTCGATGTGTTGACAACGGCATGACAAAATTAAAGTACCCCCATCCTTCGATTTTTATATACCTTCCATCCCTGCAAAATGGATCGCATTTGTCAAGTTCTTCACCTAGAATTTGTTTATAGAGAAACAAAGTATAATGGATAAAAATCGCTATGATGTTAGAGCTTTATTAGGTTATGGTAACGGGCCATACTTGGCTTGGATGTTGGACACCAAAGTAGATGTCATTGTGCAAAATGTTACCCAATTCGGATAAGAACTGGGCTGAAGAAGTCAAGGTAAGGGATCGGTTTATAGGGCAGCCCTTTTTCAAACTCACTCGACCTAAACTATAAGAAGACAGATGGACGGACAAATAGACTAACGGATATGGCTAAAACGACCTAGAATGTAAAGACGATCAAGAATATATATAATTAGTTGAGTCCCAAAGCAATATTTAGATGTATTACACAAGCAATGACGAAATTAGTATACCCCCATCCTATGATGGAAGGGTTGTACCTTATACTTATGGGAGTTGTTATTATCGCATTTTTATACTCTCCACCATAAGAGCGGGGTAAACTATTTTCGTCATTCTGTTTGTAACACCTCGAAATATGCGTCTAAGACCCCATAAAGTATATATATTCTTGATCGTCATGTCATTTTAAGTCGATCTAGCCATGTCCGTCCGTCTGTCTGTCGAAAGCCCGGTAACTTTCGAAGGAGTAAAGCTAGCCGCTTGAAATTTTGCACAAATACTTTTTAGTAGTGTAGGTCAGTTGGTATTGTAAATGGGCCAAATCCGTCTATGTTTTGATAAAGCTCCCATATAAACCGATCTTGGGTCTTGACTTCTTGAGCCTCTAGAAGGTGCAATTCTTATCCGATTTTATTAAAATTTTGCACGTAGTGTTTTCATATCACTTCCAACAAATACTCTAAGTATGGTTTAAATCGGTTAATGTTTTGATATATCTGCCATATAAACCGATCTTGGGTCTTGACTTCTTGAGCCTCTAGAGGGCGCAATTCTCGTCCGATTTAACTGAAATTTTGCACGTAGTGTTTTAGTATCACTTTCAACAACTGTGCTAAGTATGGTTCAAATCGGTTCATAATCTGGTATAACTGTCATATAAACTGATCTTGGCTCTTGACTTCTTGAGCCAATAGAGCGAGCAATTATCATCCGATTTAGCTGAAATTTTGCATGAGGTGTTTTGTTATGACTTCCAATAACAGTGTTTAGTATTACGTACATCGGTCAATAAACTGATATAGCTTCCATATAAACCGATCTGTGATCTTGATTTCTTGAACCTCTAGAGGGCGCAATTCTCATCCGATTTGGCTGAAATTTTGTACAACGGCTTCTCTCACGACCTTCAACATACGTGTCTAATGTGGTCTGAATCGATCAATAGCTTGATAGAGCTCTTATATAAACCTATCTCCCGATTTTGCTTTTTGAGACCCTACAAGGCGCAATTCTTATCCGAATGAACTGAAATATTACGCAATGACTTTTACAATGTTCAGCATTCATTTATGGCGGCCCGAATCGAACCCGAAACTTGATATAGCTCCAATAGATTAACATTTCTCTCGAATCGAACCCGAAACTTGATATAGCTCCAATAGATTAACATTTCTCTTTCAATATTCTTTGTTTGTCTAAAAAGAGATACCACGCATAGAACTCGACAAATGCGATCCATGGTGGAGGGTATATAAGATTCGGCCCGGCCGAACTTAGCACGCTCTTACGTGTTAAATAACTACTTTAAAGTGGATATTTTTTTATCGTTTAAATATTACCAAACAATGTATGTGCCTTAAAAGTACTTATTGTGTTGTATTGTACCCGACACCCAGTTGTCTGTTACTCTAATGATATTTGCTATCGGGCACACCAGCATATTTTTCCTAAAGCCAAACTTTAAAAATGTTTAGCTTTCGAGTTTGCCAGCTGCAGTCGATCGGGTTGCCAACATTCTGACAGCTCTGTGCTCAGTCAAAAAACATTTAAAAAGGCATTAAGTTAGGCCTGGCTGAACTTTGGATACCCACCACCTCTGGTATATATGTAAACCACCTTTCGTCATAATTCGGTGAAAAATTTATTATTTATGACACCATAGCAAATGCAAATTGCTAATTTTGCCCATGAATATTCCACAAAGGGACAGGGGCAAACTTCTCACATATCAATGAGTGCAGTCCGATTCAAGTTTAAGCTCAATGATAAGGGGCCTACTTTTTATAGCCCAGTCCGACCGGCGTGCCGTAGTGCGACACCTCTTTGGAGAGTAGTTATACATGGCATAGTACCTCACAAAAGTTGCCAGCATTAGGAGGATTCGAACCGAGGCGTTTAGCGTCATACGCGGACATGCTAACATCTGAGCTACGGTGACCTCCATGACTCCATAGCAGCTATATCGAAATATGGTCGGATTTGCCCCAAATTCGGCAGGGACATTGAGTAGTCTTATAAGTACAAATCATTGTTCAATTTTATAGAACAAACTATTGGTCTTTTTTGTAGCTATATCCAAATCCGATCTGAACCATATACGCCACGAATGTCGAAAAGTGTAGTGGACGGCTCAGGCTAATTTCAATCTTTTTTTGCCTTTTCTTGTTGATATCGTAATTGGAGAAGAGATTTTTTACCCCAGGATAGAATTTATTTATGCATTCATTTTGACCGTAAAGTTTTCCATATTTTGTTATATTTACGATATTTTTCACCAAAAGAAGAATGTGTAATGGAATCTTAAATTTTTATACCCTCCACCATAAGATGGGGGGTATACTAATTTCGTCATTCTGTTTGTAACTACTTGAAATATTCGTCTGAGACCCCATAAAGTATATATATTCTTGATCGTCGTGACATTTTATGTCGATCTAGCCATGTCCGTCCGTCTTTCCGTCCGTCCGTCTGTCTGTCGAAAGCACGCTTACTTCCGAAGGAGTAAAGCTAGCCGCTTGAAATTTTGCACAAATACTTCTTATTAGTGTAGGTCGGTTGGTATTGTAAATGGGCCATATCGGTCCATGTTTTGATATAGCTGCCATATAAACCGATCTTGGGTCTTGACTTCTTTAGCCTCTAGAGTGCACAATTCTTATCCGATTGAAATGAAATTCTTCACGGCGTGTTTTATTATTATATCCAACAACTGTGCCAAGTATGGTTAAAATCGGTCCATAACCTGATATAGCTGCCATATAAACCGATCTTGGGTCTTGACTTCTTGAGCCTCTAGAGTCCGCAATTCTTATCCGATTTGCCTGAAATTTTGTACGACGTATTCTCTCATGACCATTAACATACGTGTTTATTATGGTCTGAATCGGTCTATAGCCCGATACAGCTGCCATATAAATCGATCTCTTTATTTTACTTCTTGAGCCCACAAAGAGCGCAATTCTTATTCGAATTGGCTGACATTTTACACAGGTCTCCAACATAAATATAATTTAATTGTGGTCCAAACCGGACAATATCTTAATATCGCTCTAATAGCAGAGCAAATCTTTTCTTATATCCTCTTTATACCCACCACCGGAGGATGGGGGTATATTCATTTTGTCATTCCGTTTGCAACACATCGAAATATCCATTTCCGACCCTATAAAGTATATATATTCTTGATCAGCGTAAAAATCTAAGACGATCTAGACATGTCCGTCCGTCTGTCCGTCTGTCCGTCTGTCTGTTGAAATCACGCTAAAGCCTTTAAAAATAGAGATATTGAGCTGAGATTTTGCACAGATTCTTTTTTTGTCTATAAGCAGGTTAAGTTCGAAGATGGGCTGTATCGGACTATATCTTGATATAGCCCCCATATAGACCGATCGGCCGATTTAAGGTCTTAGGCCCATAAAAGCCACATTTATTATCCGATTTTGCTGAAACTTGGGACAGTGAGTTGTGTTAGGCCCTTTAACATCCTCCGTCAATTTGCCTCAGATCGGTCTAGATTTGGATATAGCTGCCATATAGACCGATATGCCAATTTAGGGTCTTAGGCCCATAAAAGCCACATTTATTATCCGATTTTGCTGAAATTTGGGACATTGAGTTGTGTTAGGCCCTTCGATATCCTCCGTGAATTTGGCTCAGATCGGTCCAGATTTGGATATAGCTGCCATATAGACCGATCATCCGATTTAGGGTCTAAGTCCCATAAAAGCCACATTTATTATCCGATTTCGCTGAAATTTGGGACAGTGAGTTGTGTTATGCTTTTCGACATCTTTCTTCAATTTGGCCCATATCGGTTCAGATTTGGATATAGCTGCCATATAGACCGATTTCTTGATTTATGGTTTTGGACCCATAAAATGCTTATATATTATCCGATGTCGCCAAAATTTGGGACAGTGAGTTAAGTTAAACCCCTTGACATACTTCTGCAATATCGCACAGATCGGTTCAGATTTGGATATAGCTGCCATATTGACCGATATCTACGTTCTAGGTTTTGGGACCATAAAAGACGCATTTATTGTCCGATGTCGCTGAAATTTGAGACAGTGAGTTTGGTTAGGCTCTTCGAAGTCCTTCTTCAATTTTGCCCAGATCGGTCGAGATTTGAATATAGCTGCCATATAGACCGATATCGCGATTTAAGGTCTTGGCCCCATAAAAGGCGCATTTATAATCCGATTTCACTGAGATTTGACACAGTGACTTATGTTAGGCTTTTCGACATCCGTGTCGTATATGGTTCAGATCGGTTTATTTTTAGATATAGCTGGTGTACTTTTAGTATTTGGTTCAAATCGGAACATATTTTGATATAACTGATATGGGACATAAGGTATGAAATTTCCACCGAACATATATTCCCGAGGTGGTGGGTATCCAAAGTTCGGCCCGGCCGAACTTAACGTCTTTTTACTTGTTTTTGCCTTAGAAGAGATGCCGGGAAAAGAACTCGACAAATGCGATCCATGGTGGAGGGTATATAAGATTCGGCCCGGCCGAACTTAGCACGCTTTTACTTGTTTTTATTGTTACTTTCAACAACTATGTCAAATAAAGTACAAGTCAGTTCATAACCTGATATAGCTGCCATATAAACCGATCTGGGATCTTGACTTCTTCAGCCTCTAGAGGTCGCAATTATTATCCGATTTGCCTGAAATTTTGTACGACGTATTCTCTCATGACCATTAACATACGTGTTTATTATGGTCTGAATCGGTCTATAGCCCGATACAGCTGCCATATAAATCGATCTCTTTATTTTACTTCTTGAGCCCACAAAAAGCGCAATTCTTATTCGAATTGGCTGACATTTTACACAGGTATCCAACATAAATATAATTTAATTGTGGTCCAAACCGGACAATATCTTAATATCGCTCTAATAGCAAAGCAAATCTTTATTTATATCCTTTTTTATACCCTCCACCATAAGATGGGGGGTATACTAATTTCGTCATTCTGTTTGTAACTACTCGAAATATTCGTCTGAGACCCCATAAAGTATATATATTCTTGATCGTCGCGACATTTTATGTCGATCTAGCCATGTCCGTCCGTCTGTCCGTCCGTCCGTCCGTCCGTCCGTCCGTCCGTCCGTCTGTCTGTCGAAAGCACGCTAACTTCCGAAGGAGTAAAGCTAGCCTCTTGAAATTTTGCACAAATACTTCTTATTTGTGTAGGTCGGTTGGTATTGTAAATGGGCCATATCGGTCCATGTTTTGATATAGCTGCCATATAAACCGATCTTGGGTCTTGACTTCTTGAGCCTGTAGAGTGCGCAATTCTTATCCGATTGGAATGAAATTTCGCATGACGTGTTTTGCTATGATATCCAACAGCTGTGCCTAGTATGGTTCAAATCGGTCCATAACCTGATATAGCTGCCATATAAACCGATCTGGGGTCTTGACTTCTTGAGCTTCTAGCGTGCGCAATTCTTATCCGATCAGAATGAAATTTTGCACAACGTGTTTTGTTATGATATCCAACAACTGTGCCAAGTATGGTTCAAATCGGTCTATAACCTGATATAGCTGCCATATAAACCGATCTTGGGTCTTGACTTCTTGAGCCTGTAGAGTGCGCAATTCTTATCCGATTGGAATGAAATTTCGCACGACGTGTTTTGCTATGATATCCAACAACTGTGCCAAGTATGGTTCAAATCGGTCCATAACCTGATATAGCTGCCATATAAACCGATCTGGGGTCTTGACTTCTTGAGCCTCTAGAGTGCGCAATTCTTATCCGATTGAAATGAAATTTTGCACGACGCGTTTTCTTAATATATCCAACAACAGTGTCAAGTGTGGTTCAAATCGGTCCATAACCTGATATAGCTACCATATAAACCGATCTTGGGTCTTGACTTCTTGACCCTCTAGAGTGCGCAATTCTTATCCGATTGGAATGGAATTTCGCACGACGTGTTTTGCTATGATACCCAACAGCTGTGCCAAGTATGGTTCAAATCGGTCCATAACCTGATATAGCTACCATATAAACCCATCTTGGGTCTTGACTTCTTGAGCCTCTAGAGGGCACAATTCTTATCCGATTTGAATGAGTTTTTGCACGAAGTATTTCGTTATGATATCCAACAACTGTGCCAAGTATGGTTGAAATCGGTCCATAACCTGATATAGCTGTCATATAAACAGATCTGGGGATTTGATTTCTTGAGCTTCTAGAGGGCGCAATTCCTATCCGATTTGGCTGAAATTTTGCATGACGTATTTTATTTTTACTTTCAACAACTGTGTCAAATAAGGTTCAAATCGGTTCATAACCTGATATAGCTGCCATATAAACCGATCTGGGATCTTGACTTCTTGACCCCTAGAGGTCGCAATTATTATCCGATATGCCTGAAATTTTGTACGATGGATACTCTCGTGACCATCAACAAACGTGTTTATTATGGTCTGAATCGGTCTATAGCCCGATACAGATCCCATATAAATCGTTCTCTCTATTTTACTTCGTGAGCCCCAATGGGCGCAATTCTTATACGAATTGGCTGAAATTTTACACAGGTCTCCAACATATAATTTAATTGTGGTCCGAACCGGAACATATCTTGATATCGTTTTAATAGCAGAGCAACTCTTTTCGTATATCCTTTTTTGCCTAAGAAGAGATGCCCTGAAAAGAACTCGACAAATGCGATCCCTGGTGGAGGGTATATAAGATTCGGCCTGGCCGAACTTAGCACGCTTTTACTTGTTTTTGCCTAAGAAGAGATGCCGGGAAAAGAACTCGACAAATGCGATCCATGGTGGAGGGTATATAAGACTCGGCCCGGCCGAACTTAGCACGCTTTTACTTGTTCAATATTCTTTGTTTGTCTAAAAAGAGATACCACGCATAGAACTCGACAAATGCGATCCATGGTGGAGGGTATATAAGATTCGGCCCGGGCGAACTTAACACGCTCTTACGTGTTAAATAACTACTTTAAAGTGGATATTTTTTTATCGTTTAAATATTACCAAACAATGTATGTGCCTTAAAAGTACTTATTGTGTTGTCTTGTACCCGACACCCATTTGTCTGTTTCTCTAATGATATTTGCTATCGGGCACACCAGCATATTTTTCCTAAAGCCAAACTTTAAAAATGTGTACCTTTCGAGTTTGCCAGCTGCAGTCGATCAAGTTGCCAACATTCTGACTGCTCTGTGCTCAGTCGAAAAACATTTAAAAAGGCATTAAGTTAGGCCTGGCTGAACTTTGGATACTCACCACCTCTGGTATATATGTAAACCACCTTTCGTCATAATTCAGTGAAAAATGTATTATTCATGACATCATAGCAAATGCAAATTGCTAATTTTGCCCATGAATATTCCACAAAGGGACGGGGGCAAACTTCTCACATATCAATGGGCGCAGTCCGATTCAAGTTTAAGCTCAATGATAAGGGGCCTCCTTTTTATAGCCCAGTCCGAACGGCGTGCCGTAGTGCGACACCTCTTTGGAGAGAAGTTATACATAGCATAGTACCTTACAAAAGTTGCCAGCATTAGGAGGATTCGAACCGAGGCGTTTAGCGTCATACGCGGACATGCTAACATCTGAGCTACGGTGACCTCCATGACTCCATAGCAGCTATATCGAAATATGGTCGGATTTGCCCCAAATTCGGCAGGGACATTGAGTAGTCTTATAAGTACAAGTCATTGTTAAATTTTATAGAACAAACTATTGGTCTTTTTGGTAGCTATATCCAAATCCGATCTGAACCATATACGCCACGAATGTCGAAAAGCTTACATAAGCCTCTGTGTCAAATTTTAGAGAAATTGGTCAATAAATGGGGCAAAGACTTAAAATCGAGAGGTCGGTCTACATGGCAGCTATATTAAAATATAAACCCATATGGGCCAAATTGAAGAGGGATGTCGAAGGGCCTAACACAACTCATTGTCCCAAATTTCGGCGAAATCGGGAAAGTAATGCATTTTTTATGAGCCCAAAACCTTAAATCGGGAGATAGGCCTATATAACAGCTATATCCAAATATGGACCGACCAGGGCAAAATTATAAAAGGATGTTGAATTCTCTAACACAACTCACTGTTTCAAATTTTGGCAAAATCCGACAATAAATGCGCCTTTTATGGGCCGAAGATCCTAAATCGAGAGAACGGTCTACTTGGCAACTATATCCAAATCTGTACTGATCTAGACCAAATTAAAGAAAGATTGAAGAAGAATGTCGAGTGGCCTAACGCTATTTATTGTTCCGAATTTCCGCAAAATCGGATAATAAATGTAACTTTTATGGGCCTAAGACTTTAAATCGGCGGGGGCTATATCAAGATATAGCCCATCTTTATACTTAACCTGCGTATGGACAAAAGATGACTCTAGGCAACTGTCAGCTCGCTATCTCTATTTTTAAAGATTGTAGCGTAATTTCAACAGACAGACAGACGGACATGGCTACAACGTCTTAGATTCAAGAATATATATACCTTATTGGGTCGGAAATGAATATTATAATGTGTTGCAACCGGAATAACAAAATGAGTATACCCCCATCCTTCGGTGATGGGTATAAACAAGTAAAAGCGTGGTAAGTTCGGCCGGGTTAGTATATATACAAAATAAATTTAGTTGTAGGGTAAAATTTTATTCTACATACTAAACTTTTGCCAAACCAGCAAAAATTAAAGCTTCTGGGAACCCAAAAATTATGAGCAAGAGATCGGTTTATACGGGAGCTATATCAGGTTATAGACTGATTTGAAAAGTTGTTACAAGTCATAACAGAACACTTCATGCAAAATTTCAGCCAAATTTTGCCCTACAAAAACCTTGTGACTTTCAGAAGCCTAAGAAGTTAAATCGGGAGTTCGGTTTACATGGGAGCTATACCTTAACCTGAACCGATATGGCCCATTTGCAATTCCAAACGACCTATATCGATATTAGGTTAGGTTGACAGGAGGGTGCAGATATATTTATCCGCCCCATGCCACTATGGACATAAACCTAAGCCAGTAATCGGCTTGTTGTGCGCTCTAAATACAAATAAATAACCTGAAAAAAGAAAATTTTAAGTTAGGAATTTCGTGCTACTTGAAAAGTCCTTAATTGTTTTCAATACCACTCCCCTAAGATAGTTCATGTCCGATATTGTGTCTCCACCTTAGTGCCGGTATCTGTTGGACGCGAAAGCCGGGCAATGACAAAGGAAATGCTCCAACGTCTCATCGTCTTCGCCGCATGCCCTACACATGCTATCACTTGCCGCACCGATTTTACAAAAGTGAGTTAGTAGTCCTATGTGTCCCGTAATGATACCAATAGCTATACTGACCTCCTTCTTACGTCCTTTCAGTAATAGCTTCGTCTTCTCACGATCTGAATGGGATTTTCACCGTCCTACCGACCGTTTCGTTGCATGGGTCTTCGTCGCCCACTCGCTTAACTCGGACTGGGTCGATCCGAAAAGCTTCGGGTTAACCAAGTTTATTGACGCCAGTCCTCGGCCTTTACCGCCAAATCGTCTGCCCTTTTATTTCCCCTTACTCCGTTATGGCCCGACAACCAAACTATGCTGATTTTGCCATCCTCAGAGAAGGCGTTAGTTTCCTTCTTACACTGCAAGACTGTTCGTGACCTTACCGTCCTGGTTGTTATTGGCCTTATGGGAATTTTACTGTCGGTAAAGATGTTCACACTCGACGTCCTCGCGTTAGCACCACATCACTTCACGCATTCCATGATCGTCCGGATCTCCGCCTGCAGGACCGTTTTATAGTCAGGCAGTCTAAAACAGATCCCAATCCCTAGGTTCTCAATGTAGACCCCCAGGGCCACTCTGTCCTCTAGCTTTGATCCATCCGTGGCAGATGGAAATATAAGGGTTCCGTCAATCGACTCGACTCGTTCATCTCAGTTTTACGATTGGATACTTCTTCCATACTTTCCAGGTTTCCTATCTCCGCCTCGATTATACTGCGAGGGTATGATCTGCACCCGTCCTCAATCCATTCTCCCATCGCCATAAGTCTCATAACCGTAGTGGCTGCCTCAAACTTAATCTGTATGTCAATGGTCCGGATATCTAGAAAAGTCCCCAGTGCCCCAGTGGGCGTGGTGCTCATCGCAACGCCAATGCCAAGACAACATGTTTTCTGAACCTGTTGCATGGTCCTTTTGTTGCACTTTTTCTTCATATCAGTCCACCAAACTACTGAGGCGTAAGTAAGTAGTGGTCTACTCACCCTCCTGTTGAGCCATTGGACTATCCTCGGATTCAAGCCCCATTTCGAGCCTACGGCCCGTCTACATAGTGCCCCACATATGTGAGCCTTCTCAGTAAGCTCTTGAATGTGACACTTCTAATTGAGTTTCCTATCCAAGATCACATCTAAATGCTTGAAATTGTCAGATATCAAAATCGCCTTATTGAGGAAACGTGGTGCGTTACATTGGCCCAGGTTCGTATTATTCGTGAACAGGCATATTTCAGTCTTCTCTGGGTTAACATAGAGACCTCTGGGTCTAGCCCAGTCATATGCCATATGCAACACCCGTTCGGCCCTTCTGCATAGCTGGTTCGTATCCTTACTTCTTTGAAGTATTATAACATCGTCTGCATAGCAGACGGGTTCAAATCCCTCCTCAGTCAGCATCCGTAATAGGTAATTTATGGTGGCCACTCATGGGAGTGGCGATAAAATGACCCCCCTGTGGCGTGCCTTGTGTCACTTTCTCCCTTACATTTATGCTATGGCACACACAATATATTCACCTGTTCCTTAGCATATGGTTTATTCAATCTCTAAGGACCGGGTCCACCCGGCA
Source organism: Stomoxys calcitrans (assembly GCF_963082655.1). Taxonomy (NCBI): domain Eukaryota; kingdom Metazoa; phylum Arthropoda; class Insecta; order Diptera; family Muscidae; genus Stomoxys; species Stomoxys calcitrans. The sequence goes on along the minus strand of NC_081552.1, from coordinate 186,512,512 downwards.
CTGGTCTAATCATTGGATCAGTGTCGGTCCGCACGTTGTTAAAAGCCCCCTCGATGTTAATGCATACCACCAGGGAGCACCTCTTGGCATCGAACGATTCTTTTATTCTATACACAACCTCGTGCAGGACAGTCTCCACCGACCTTCCCTTGACATAGGCATGCTGTTTGTATTTGAGCAGTTCGCTGGATGTCCTACTCTTTATCATGGTGTCCACAATAAGCTCCATGGTTTTGAGTAGAAAGGACATAAGGCTAATGGGTCTGTGGGCCCTTGGTGTCACATAACTTGCTTTGCCGGGCTTAGGTATAAATACCACCCTTGCCTCCTGTCAGCATTTCTGAGTACATGTATGTCCTAGGCACGCTGTGAAGATATTGGCCAGATGAGGTGCCAAATAGTCTGCCTCTTTTTGTGCTAAGTCCGGAAATATTCCATCAGGTCCGGATGACTTAAATGGTTTGAAGCTCCTCAAGGATTCCTTCACCATAAATTCTGTTATAATAAACCTTCTATCAACGTCATTATTCCAAGATTCCGGTGTCTCCGTGAGTCCCGGCATATCCTGTGGAAAATGGGTTTTCATCAAAAGCCTCAACACGTCCTCCGTTGTCTCTGCTCTCACTCCCATGTCGTCTACTAAAGTTTCAGTTTGTACATGGGTTTTTGAGAGAAACTTTTTTATCTTGGCGGCGACATTAACGTTATCGGCCTGTACGCAGAAAACCTTCCAGGAGGCACGTTTTGCAACTCTGGTAATCTTATTGTATTCCTTGAGCCGTGTATAATACACATCCCAACAAACTTCCGCTTTCTTACGACGTGCTTTGTTAAAAAGTCTGCGGACCTCTTTCCCAATATTGCGAATCTTCCGGGTCAGGCAGGGCTTTTATTGGACTGATTTGCTTTCCCGAAGAGGACAACTATCTTCGAATGACCACACCAGTGCAGTCGTAATCCTGTTAACATTTTCGTCAATGTCTTCTATGCTTGGACAATCTAAATTATCTTGCCCAAGTCTTCTTCTTAGTAGCCTTTCGAATATCGGCCAGTTAGTTTTCAACTTATTCCGGAATCTTATCGGATTCGGCGCTGGCCGTGCTATTCTAAACCTAATGTAGCGATGGTCAGAGAAATAGTTTTCCATGGGTCCCTCCAAAGGCTTGGCCCCGCTTATTAGTGTTGGTACTACTCCACAAAATGTGGTGAGAGTTCGCTTAGCACTCTATTAATACCTCGTTTCGTGTGTGTTTTGCTTTCCTAAGCAGCCGTTGCATCTCCGACGTGGGTGGCGTTGTCGAAGAGTCGAAGGCAGATAAAGTGAGGCCAGGTATGCTCCACCGTCTCCCTGTCTCACCACTGTTGCATCCGACGTTGACAACTCTGGGGAAAATATATAATTCAAATTTTTATGACAAATAACGCAGGTCCTCGGCCGAGTACCAGTGATAGCATAGAATAATTGGTAGCTAATATGGTTCAGTCCAGACATTTTGTTCCGGGTCGTCCATGGCTCCTGAATTGAGGCAATATGAATCTTGCCCTTGCTAATTTTCTCCATCAGAGCGTGTGCAGCAGTCTCGTTCCGGTGGAGGTTTGTCTGGATTACCTCAATCATTGGTCCTCCAGTCAATGGTCATCTTTGGACTAGGTGATGATCTGATCGCCTGCTCCCTGTTCTTTAGACTGCATTGACTTTCCTGTCACTGTACTGCCTGATGTCATAGTTTTAGGTTCTTTGCCTAGTCTAGTCTTCCGACTCTTTATAAAGTCGGTAATGTTTCCATCGTCGGGTCCTTGTTCGATAGGCTGTATTGGGTTTCCATTCCCTGTACTGCCTGATGTTTCCATACTATTGGGTTGTCCAAAAAGTAATTGCGGATTTTTTAAAAGAAAGTAAATGCATTTTTAATAAAACTTAGAATGAACTTTAATCAAATATACTTTTTTTACACTTTTTTTCTAAATCAAGTAACAGCTGATAACGGACAGAATAAAGAATGCAATTACAGAGTCACAAGCTGTGAAAAAATTAGTCAACGACGACTATATGAAAAATCCGCAATTACTTTTTGGGCAACCCAATAGGATCTTTGCCTATCTTAGTCTTCCAAATCTATATTAAGTATCTGTGCAAAATTTCAAGCGGCCCATAACTTGATATAGCTGCCATATAAACCGATCTTGGGTCTTGACTTCTTGAGCCTCTAGAAGGCGCAATTCTTATCCGAATGGAATGGAATTTCGCACGACGTGTTTTGTTATGATACCCAACAACTGTGCCAAGTATGGTTTAAATCGGCCCATAACTTGATATAGCTGCCATATAAACCGATCTTGGGTCCTGACATCTTGAGCCTCTAGAGTGCGCAATTCTTATCCGATTGGAATGAAATTTTGCACGACGTGTTTTGTTATGATATCCAACAGCTGTGCCAAGTATGGTTGAAATCGGTCCATAACCTGATATAACTGTCATATAAACAGATCTGGGGATTTGACTTCTTGAGCTTTTAGAGGGCGCAACTCTTATCCGATTTGGCTGAATTTTTGCATGACGTATTTTATTTTTACTTTCAACAACTGTGTCAAATAAGGTTCAAATCGGTTCATAACCTGATATAGCTGCCATATAAACCGATCTGGGATCTTGACTTCTTGACCCCTAGAGGTCGCAATTATTATCCGATTTGCCTGAAATTTTGTACGACGGATCCTCTCATGACCATCAACAAACGTGTTTATTATGGTCTGAATCGGTCTATAGCCCGATACAGATCCCATATAAATCGTTCTCTCTATTTTACTTCGTGAGCCCCAATGGGCCCAATTCTTATACGAATTGGCTGAAATTTTACACAGGTCTCCAACATATAATTTAATTGTGGTCCGAACCGGACCATATCTTGATATCGTTTTAATAGTAGAGCAACTCTTTTCTTATATCCTTTTTTGCCTAAGAAGAGATGCCGGGAATAGAACTCGACAAATGCGATCCACGGTGGAGGGTATATAAGATTCGGCCCGGCCGAACTTAGCACGCTTTTACTTGTTCTGTTATAACGCAATTAACATGGTAGATTATGCCATTGCAACCGCTAAATTCAACCGGACCTGATATAACATTTCCGTCGTTACTACATAAAGAAAGGGACCTATGTATAAGGAGGAAGAAAACGCAGCGAATTGTTTTGAGCACAAGCAGCATGCTTGCGACAAAGGGCGTTCGATGGTAACAGCTGTATACGAGCTTGTGCATAAGACATGAGAATCCTTCAACGGACTATCTGGCACCTCATTTATTGCGTGTCTAGGACTAGTATATAACTTATCGGCCTGGCAGAAGGCAAAGGTGGTGTTGTAGTGTTCAAATCTCCGGTCTTACCTTTCCTTCAGTGTAAGCACACTTGGATCAAGGGACAGTCTTCGGTTGTTCCTGGTGGGCAGTTTCATTCCAAGACATCACAATAATCGCTTGGCTGAAATAAAACAAGTAAAAGCGTGCTAAGTTCGGCCGGGCCGAATCTTATATACCCTCCACCATGGATCACATTTGTCGAGTTCTTTTCCCGGCATCTATTCTTAGGCAAAAACAAGTAAAAGCGTGCTAAGTTCGGCCGGGCCGAATCTTATATACCCTCCACCATGGATCGCATTTGTCGAGTTCTTTTCCCGGCATCTCTTCTTAGGCAAAAAAGGATATAAGAAAAGAGTTGCTCTGCTATTAAAACGATATCAAGATATGGTCCGGTAAAATGTCAGCCAATTCGTTTAAGAATTGCGCCCATTGGGGCTCACGAAATAAAATAGAGAGAACGATTTATATGGGATCTGTATCGGGCTATAGACAGATTCAGTCCATCATAAACACGTTTGTTGATGGTCACGAGAGGATCCGTCGAACAAAATTTCAGGCATATCGGATAATAATTGCGACCTCTAGGGGTCAAGAAGTCAAGATCCCAGATCGGTTTATAAAGCAGCTATATCAGGTTATGAACCTATTTGAAACTTATTTGACACAGTTGTTGAAAGTAAAAATAAAATACGTCATGCAAAATTTCAGCCAAATCGGATAGGAATTGCGCCCTCTTGAAGCTAAAGAAGTCAAATCCCCAGATCTGTTTATATGACAGCTATATCATGTTATGTACCGATTTCAACCATACTTGGCACAGTTGTTGGATATCATAATGAGATACTTCGTGCAAAAATTCATTCAAATCGGATAAGAATTGTGCCCCCTAGAGGCTCAAGAAATCAAGACCCAAGATCGGTTTATATGGCAGATATATCAGGTTATGGACCGATTTAAACCATACTTGGCAAGGTTGTTGGGTATTATAACAAAACACGTCGTGCGAAATTCCATTCCATTCGGATAAGAATTGCGCACTCTAGAGGCTCACGAAGTCAAGACCCAAGATCGGTTTATATGGCAGCTATATCAGGTTATGGACCGATTTGAACCACACTTGGCACAGTTGTTGGATATCATAACAAAACACGTCGTGCCAAAATTCATTCAAATCGGATAAGAATTGCGCACTCTAGAGGCTCAAGAAGTCAAGACCCAAGATCGGTTTATATGACAGCTATATCAAAACATCAAGATATGGTCCGGTTGGGACCACAATTAAATTATATGTTGGAGACCTGTGTAAAATGTCAGCCAATGCGAATAAGAATTGCGCACTTTGTGGGCTCAAGAAGTAAAATAGGGAGATCGATTTATATGGGAGCTGTATCGGGCTATAGACAGATTCAGACTATAATAAACACGTATGTTGATAGTCATGAGAGGATCTGTCGTACAAAATTTCAGGCAAATCGGATAATAATTGCGACCTCTAGAGGCTCAAGAAGTCAAGATCCCAGATCGGTTTATATGGCAGCTATATCAGGTTATGAACCGCCTTGTACTTTATTTGACATAGTTGTTGAAATTAACAATAACAAGTAAAAGCGTGCTAAGTTCGGCCGGGCCGAATCTTACATACCCTCCACCATGGATCGCATTTGCCGAGTTCTTCTCCCGGCATCTCTTCTTAGGCAAAAAAGGATATAAGAAAAGATTTGCTCTGCTATTATTATATTATTACATGTTGGAGACCTGTGTAAAATTTCAGCCAATTCAAATAAGAATTGCGCCCTTTGGGAGCTCAAGAAGTAGAATAGAGATATCGATTTATATGGGAGCTATATCGGGCTATATACCGATTAAGATCATAATAAACACGTATGTTGATGGTCATGAGAGGATCCGAAATTTCCAAATTCGAAATTTCAGGCAAATCGGATAATAATTGCGACCTCTAGAGGCTCAAGAAGTCAAGACCCAAGGTCGGTTTATATGGCAACTGTATCAAAACATGGACCGATATGGCCCATTTACAATACCAACCGACCTACACTAATAAGAAGTATTTGTGCACAATTTCAAGCGGCTAGCTTTACTCCTTCGGAAGTTAGCGTGCTTTCGACAGACAGACGGACGGACGGACAGGGCTAGATCGACATAAAATGTCGCGACCATCAAGAATATATATACTTTATGGGGTCTCAGACGAATATTTCGAGTAGTTACAAACAGAATGACGATATTAGTATACCCCCCATCTTATGGTGGAGGGTATAATGAAACCACAACTTTGAGATAGTCAGTAACTTTATCTACCTCGGCACCGTCGTAATCGAAACGAATGACACCAGTTTTGATATTAAGCGAAGAATAATACTGGCAAACAGATGTTACTTTGGGCTAAGTAAGCAGTTTAGAAACAAGGCCACCTCTCGACAGACGAAGACTACACTTTACAAGACACTGATACTACCCGTGCTGTTATATGGTTCTGAAGCATGGGTACTTGTGAAAGCAGATGAGGCAGTGCTTGGAGTATTTGAGAGAAAGATTCTTCGTAAAATATATGGACCAGTTTGCGTTAACGGAGAATATTGGCGACGTATGAACCACGAGCTGTATGACGACTATAGCACAGTTACAAGTATCAAAATACAACGACTGCGTTGGCTAGGTCATGTTGTCAGAATGGGTGAAGAAGCGCCAGCAAAGAAGGCTTTTGAAAGCAAACACGGTGGTACACGCAAACCGGGAAGACCAATAGCCCTATGGAAAGATCAAGTTGTGGGAGACACCTCGAAACTTGGCGTCAGAGATTTTAGAATGAGCGCAGAAGATCGAGGAGCTTGGAACGTTATTCTACGTTCGGCTAGTGGAACAAATTTTCTGTCATAGCCAATTAAACAAACTAACAAACAATGTATATTGACTCGGTGGTGTAGGTTATTTTATAGACGGCTCCGCCCGACTTTTGCCTTTCCTTACTTATTTTTAATGGCTTTTAGCAATCATGTTAAGTACCAAACATATTAGTCCATATCTATAATTGTCAAATGTGATGCATCTTGAAGGGTATATAAGATTTGGCCCAGCCGAAGCACTTTTACTTGCTTTGTTTGTAACCCAGCTTTTTGGTTATTACTGAGTTAACGCAAAAATGTTCTCATCTCAACAACTTTAAGGACCAAGAAATAATATTTGCTTCGATGGCTTTGTACAAAAAGTGTTTTTCATACTTACATCTAAGTGCTTGTTTTTTTATCCATATCGTATTTCCACTTAACGAGCAACTGACACCTCTCAAACAGAGCAAACCACGCGTTCCCGGATATCTATCTGTAGTACAGATAGTGATGAAGGGGCAGCATGAAAGAGGGTACACATTGTGCAAAATGATGACTCCTTCCTCTTAAGCCATTTGAAGTACTGTCGATTTGATTGCTTATAGAACGGTTAACGAACGTTTCTTTTCTTTTGCTGCCCTTTTTCCCTTTTTACAGTTTTGCTGTGTCCACAACTCCTTGGGCCGTTCACATGAACTTCGCTTACGTGCACTGGGATTGAAAACGCTCAAGGCATCATGGGGCAGGCATTAGTAAGCGATATGACTGTAGATATCTAGAGGTGGGAATACTGACAGTTCATGTTGCTCAGCTTCCTTGTAATATCTTCAAAATCGCATATAATTGGAAGTAGTCTATTTTTGTATCTTATCAATAAAGTTCCCCGCTATCATTGTGCGAGAATTTTGCTGTCCCTAATGACATTGCCTTTGAAACAAAAACGAGCATTTTATGTTGTCATAACAATTTTATTCGCTTAGTTTATTATCATTCTAATATTTGCGATTTTATGTTCGATTTCTATTGAACTAAACAATTATTGAGGAAGCACTCCCCAACGGGGTTACCAAAATCTTTCAATATCATCAATATGGAACACTATTCATTAATCTCACCATGTTTGTACAAGATATTGAAGACCAAAGGCAAAATTCCTTCGAGTATGGCTACTGAACTAACTCTAAACAAGTAAAAGCGTGCTAGGTTCGGCCGGGCCGAATTTTATATACCCTCCTCCATGGATCGCACTTGTCGAGCTCTTTCCACGATATCCCTTTTTAGGCAAACAAAGGATAAAAGAAAAGAATTGCTATGTTATTGGAACAATATCAAGTAATGGTTCATTTCGGACCATAATAGAACTGAATATTGGAGACCATAGTAGAAGTCATTGTGTACAATTTCAGCCAAATCTAGTAAGAATTGGGCTGAAGAAGTAAAATAAGGATATCGGCTTATAGGGGAACTGTATTAGGCTATACACCATATTCGACACGTATGTTAAAGGCCATGAGAGAAGCCGTTGTAAAAAATTTTCAGCTAAATAGGATAATACTTGCGACATTTAAAAGCTCAAGAACTCAAGATCTCATTCCGGTTTATATGGCAACAATATCAGGTTATGGACCGATTTGAACTAATCTTAGCACAGTTATTGAATGTTATAACAAAATACCTCATGCAAAATTTCAGCTCTATCGGATAAAAATTGCGCCCTCTAAAGTCTCAAGAAGTCAAGACCCCAGATAGGTTTATATGACAGTTATATCAGGTTATGGACCGATTTCAACCATACTCAGCACATTTTTATACCCTCCACCATAAGATGGGGGGTATACTAATTTCGTCATTCTGTTTGTAACTACTCGAAATATTCGTCTGAGACCTAATAAAGCATATATATTCTTGATCGTCGTGACATTTTATGTCGATCTAGCCATGTCCGTCCGTCTGTCCGTCCGTCTGTCTGTTGTTCCGTCCGTCCGACCGTCTGTCTGTCGAAAGCACGCTAACTCCTCCCATATAAATCGATCTCTCTATTTTACTTCTTGAGCCCCCAAAGGGTGCAATTCTTATTCGAATTGGCTGACATTTTACACAGGTCTCCAACATGTAATTTAATTGTGGTCCAAACCGGACCATCTCTTGATATCGCTCTAATAGCAGAGCAAATCTTTTCTTATATCCCGTTTTGCCTAAGAAGAGATGCCGGGAAAAAAAACTCGACAAATGCGATCCATGGTGGGGGTATATAAGATTCGGCCCGGCCGAACTTAGCACGCTTTACTTGTTTGGAAATCACATGCAAAATTTCAGTCAAATCGGATAAGAATTGTGTCCTCTAGTGGCTTAAGAAGTCAAGATCCCAGATCGGTTTATATGGCAGCTATATCAAAACATGGACCGATATAGCCCATTTACAATCCCAACCGACCTACACTAACAAGAAGTATTTGTGCGAAGCGGCTAGCTTTACTCCTTCGAAAGTTAGCGTGCTTTCGACAGACAGACGGACGGACTAACGGTCGAACGTGGCTAGTTCGACTTAAAATATCATGACGATCAAGAACATATATGCTTTATAGGGTCTTAGATGAATATTTCGAAGAGTTACAAACAGAATGACGAAATAAGTATACTCCCATCCTATGGTGGAGGGTATAAAAAGTGACATGAAGTCTACAAAGTAGTCTTCATGATATAGTGCAAGAAGGTACTTCGAGATAGTTCAAAATTGAATCAAAATTTCACAAAGATATCTCCAATGTCGAAGGCAGATGTTAGCATGTCCGCCTTTGCCGCCGAACATCTGGGTACAAATTCCGGCATGAACATTAACAAAATTTGCAGCGGTGGTTATCCCCTTACTAATGCTGCCTACTTTTGTAAGGTATCCTACCATGTTAAAACTTCTCTAGCAAGTTGTGTCGTGACTGCGGCACACATGTCGTGGTGTTGAATGTTATGTGGTTCGTCTAATGGTGTTAAGTTCAGTTCTTTAGAAATGGGTTTTAAGGTTCTTTGGTCTGCATATACTGGTATTAATCGATTGAGTAAGTTGACGTCGGAGAAACCAGCCTAATCTTGATTCCTCCTTTATCTCGGTGTGGTGTGCTCACACCATGACTTTCCACCTCTAGCAAATTAGGTGAAATAGCCAGACAAATGGCAACTCTGTTTCTAACTGAGTGCCTACTGATTGCTTATGGGGTCCCCAAGTGACTAAAGTGGAGTGCGTAGTGGCAACAAACAATCAATAGATTTTGTTTTTTATGTTTGCCAAGATAAATCGGCCCCAAAAGGCATTCTCTCCCATGCCAATGGCCTTGAGACAATCGCTTGCAAGGTGAGGGTGAGGAGCAAGGGACAATCCTTAGCTTTACTTTAGTTGAGTGGAAACACTTAAATGGCACAGCACGTACACGTATGTAGCTCTTCAATTGAACTTGCGCTATATATTTTTTTTTGCGATGGCGGTTGGGGAATCTGGGGTGGCTCAATATGGCGTCTTTGTTGCAGAAGTGCTTGGTTGTTATTCATTTGTCGCAATGTTACAAATGTCTGCAGATAAATCAAATTTATATGATTGAGAGTGGGGGTGTGTGTGTTTCTGTTCCCCCTGCAATGTAACCTTCAAACAACTGCCAAACAACATAAACGTGCCACTTGAAATTGTTGGGATTTCAAGATGGCCAAATGTTGCGTTAGCGCAAAAACAAAATTCAATTAGCTTTTGGCAAAAATATTGTCAAAAAAAGTGAGCTAAATGAAATAAAATAAAATAATATAAAAGTGAACAAACATTACAGAAACAAGTAAAAAGGCGTTAAGTTCGGCCGGGCCGAACTTTGGATACCCACCACCTCGGGTATATATGTAAACCACCTTTCATCAAAATTCGGTGAAAATTTCATACCTTATGACCCATATCAGTTATATCAAAACATGTTCCGATTTGGACCAAATACTAATAAGTACAGTAGCTATATCTAAAAATTAACCGATCTGAACCATATACGACACGGATGTTGAAAAGCCTAACATAAGTTACTATGTAAAATTTCAGTGAAATTGGATTATAAATGCGCTTTTTATGGGGCAAAGACTTTAAATCGAGAGATCGGTCTACATGGCAGCTATATTCAAATCTGGATCGATCTGGGCAAAATTGAAGAAGGACGTCGAAGAGCCTAACTAAACTCACTGTCTCAAATTTCAGCGACATCGGACAATAAATGCGTCTTTATGGCCCCAAAACCTAAAACCTAGATATCGGTCTATATGGCAGCTATATCTAAATTTGGACCGATCTGTGCGATATTGCAGATGTATGTCAAGGAGCTTAACTTAACTCACTGTCCCAAATTTCGGCGACATGGACAATAAATGAGCATTTTATGGGCCCAAAACCTTAAATCAAGAAATCGGTCTATATAGCAGCTATATCCAAATCTGAACCGATCTGGGCCAAATTGACAAAGGATGTCGAAGGGCCTAACACAACTCACTGTCCCGAATTTCATTGGAATCGGATAAAAGATGTGGCTTTTATGGCCCTTAGACCCTAAATCTGAGGATCGGTCTATATGGCAGCTATATCCAAATCTGAACCGATCTGAGCCAAATTGACGAAGGATGTCGAAGGGCCTAACAAAACTCTCTGTCCCAAATTTCAGCAAAATCGGGTAATAAATGTGGCTTTTATGGGCCTAACACCATAAATCGGAGGATCGGTCTATATGGCAGCTATATCCAAATCTGAACCGATCTGGGCCAAATTGACAAAGGATGTCGAAGGCCTAACACAACTTACTGTCCCGAATTTCAGTGGAATCGGATAAAAGATGTGGCTTTTATGGCCCTTAGACCCTACATCGGAGGGTCTGTCTATATGGCAGCTATATCCAAATCTGGACCGATCTGAGCCAAATTCACGAAGGATGTCGAAGTGCCTAACAAAACTCACTGTCCCGAATTTCAGCAAAATCGGATAATAAATGTGGCTTTTATGGGCCTAAGACCCTAAATCGGCGGATCGGTCTATATGGGGGCTATATGAAGATATAGTCCGATATAGCCCATCTTCGAACTTAACCTGCTTATGGACAAAAAAAGAATCTGTGCAAAATTTCAGCTCAATATCTCAATTTTTAAAGACTGTAGCGTGATTTCAACAGACAGACGGACAGACGGACGGACATGCCTAGATCGTCTTAGATTTTTACGCTGATCAAGAATATATATACTTTATAGGGTCGGAAATGGATATTTCGATGTGTTGCAAACGGAATGACAAAATGAATATACCCCCATCCTTCGGTGGTGGGTATAAAAAGGCATAGGTGACGCTGACAAAAGAAAAATCGAAATCATGTTTAGATAAAAGTTCTAAAATGTTCCACAATGCCATTTGTTTAGAAAAAATAAGTAAAACAGCATTAAGTTTGGCCGGGCCGAAATTTGGATACCCGCCACCTCGGGTATATATGTAAACCACCTTTCATAAAAATCCGGTGCAAATTGCATACCTTACGTCCCATAGCAGTTATATCGAAATATGTTCCAATTAGGACCAAATAGTAATTAGTTCAAGTCATTGTTCAAATGTGTATAACAAAATATTGGTCTTTTTTGTGTATAACAAAATATTGGTCTTTTTAGTCTTTTTAGTAGCTATATCTAAAAATTAACCGATCTGAACCATATATTGGGTTGCCCAAAAAGTAATTGCGGATTTTTCATATAGTCAGCGTTGACAAATTTTTGCACAGCTTGTGACTCTGTAATTGCATTATTTCTTCTGTCAGTTATCAGCTGTTACTTTTAGCTTGCTTTAGAAAAAAGTGTAAAAACAAGTAAAAGCGTGCCGGGCCGAATCTTATATACCCTCCACCATGGATCACATTTGTCGAGTTCTTTTCCCGGCATCTCTTCTTAGGCAAAAAAGGATATAAGAAAAGAGTTGCTCTGCTATTAAAACGATATCAAGATATGGTCCGGTTCGGACCTGTGTAAAATTTCAGCCAATTCGTATAAGAATTGCGCCCATTGGGGCTCACAAAGTAAAATAGAAAGAACGATTTGTATGGGATCTGTATCGGGCTATAGACCGATTCAGACCATAATAAACACGTTTGTTGATGGTCATCGTCGTACAAAATTTTAGGCATATCGGATAATAATTGCGACCTCTAGGGGTCAAGAAGTCAAGATCCCAGATCGGTTTATATGGCAGCTATATCAGGTTATGAACCGATTTGAACCTTATTTGACACAGTTGTTGAAAGTAAAAATAAAATACGTCATGCAAAATTTCAGCCAAATCGGATAGGAATTGCGCCCTCTAGAAGCCCAAGAATGGACCGATTTCAACCATACTTGGCACAGTTGTTGGATATCATAACGAAATACTTCATGCAAAAATTCATTCAAATCGGATAAGAATTGTGCCCTCTAGAGGCTCAAGAAGTCAAGACCCAAGATCGGTTGATATGGCAGCTATATCAGGTTATGGCCCGATTTGAACTATACTTGGCACAGTTGTTGAATATCGCAACAAAACACGTCGTGCAAAATTTCATTCCAATCGGATAAGAATTGCGCACTCTAGAGGCTCAAGAAGTCAAGACCCCAGATCGGTTTATATGGCAGCTATATCAGGTTATAGACCGATTTGAACAATACTTGGCACAGTTGTTGGATATAATAACAAAACACGTCGTGCAAAATTTCATTCCAATCGGATAAGAATTGCGCACTCTAGAGTCTCAAGAAGTCAAGACCCAAGATCGGTTTATATGACAGCTATATAAGGTTATAGAGCGATTTAAACCATACTTGGTACAGTTTTTGGATATCGTAACAAAACACTTCGTGCAAAATTTCATTCCAATCGGATAAGAATTGCGCACTCTAGAGGCTCAAGAAGTCAAGACCCAAGATCGGTTGATATGGCAGCTATATCAGGTTATAAACCGATTTGAACAATACTTGGCACAGTTGTTGGATATAATAACAAAACACATCGTGCAAAATTTCATTCCAATCGGAAAAGAATTGCGCACTCTAGAGGCTCAAGAAGTCAAGACCCAAGATCGGTTTATATGGCAGCTATATCAAAACATGGACCGATATGGCCCATTTACAATACCAACCGACCTGCACTAATAAGAAGTATTTGTGCAAAATTTCAAGCGGCTAGCTTTACTCCTTCGGAAGTTAGCGTGCTTTCGATAGACAGACGGACGGACGGACAGACGGACGGACGGACAGACGGACGGACGGACAGACGGACGGACATGGCTAGATCGACATAAAATTTCACGACGATCAAGAATATATATACTTTATGGGGTCTCAGACGAATATTTCGAGTAGTTACAATCAGAATGACGATATTAGTATACCCCCCATCTTAAGGTGGAGGGTATAAAAAAGAAAGCTATCTGAACCATATGCGACATGGATGTCGAAAAGCCTAACTTTAGTCACTGTGTCAAATTGCAGTGAAATCGGATTATATATGCGCATTTTATGGGGCCAAGACTTTAAAGCGAGTCTATATGGCAGCTATATCCAAATCTGAACCGATTTGAGCCAAGTTGCAGAAAATGTCGAAGAGCCTAACACAACTAAATGTCCAAAATTTCAGCGAAATCGGACAATGAATGCGATTTTTATGACCCCAAAACCTGAAATTGAGAGATCGGTCTATATGTCAGCTATATCCAAATTTGGACCGGTCTGAGCCAAATTGAAGAAGAATGTCGAAGGGCCTAACACAACTCACAGTCCCAAATTTCGGCGACATCGGACAATAAATACGCCTTTTATGGGCTCAAAACCTTTAATCGAGAGATCGGTCTATATGGCAGTCATATCCAAATCTGAACCGATCTGTGCCATATTGCGGAAGTATTTCGAGGGGCTTAATTTAACTCACTGTCCCAAACTCGGAACAGGAACAAAGGAATCGCGCAAGGCCCCTGAGTTGTCATGGAGAACTGTGACTTCTAGAAGGATGCTACAGCCATCACGGAAGGGGAAGTTGGTCACTGAGTATGGTAATGAGCCGCCCTCTTACGCCAGAGTGGCAAGGAAGCACAACAGTCATCAATATCGACGGTGCATCTAGTAGTACTCCACCAGATCTTCGGTCCCAAGTGGAGGGTCTGGTTAACTAGCGGATTTTTTTTTTTAACTCTGTAGAGGGTTCAACCATACAAATGATAACCTGTGAGTATGGAGGGGACATGTTTAAGCTGCGTTTTGCGTCGGCAGAATGTATTAATACTATCAAACAGCTCGTCAGATGTATTCACGGTCCCTGGGAGGGCGCAAAGCTCGACCTGGTGAGAAAGATGTATATCCCCCAGCTCACAAAGGCTATGGTCGTCATCAAGGGATGGGGCAGTAAATTTGCGACGGAATGCATGTTGGGATTCTTGTGCAAGCAAAATGAAGGTTTGGTTGCAGAGAAGTGGGAGGTCTTCTACAGGAAGGAGAAGGAGGAAGGAACTCTCTTTGTGGTTGGCATTGATCAAGTCTCCGTGACAAGTTTGGCTGAGACTAAAGGCATGGCGCACTACGGGAGCAAAGCTGTCTTTTTCAAGATTGGGAAGACTAGGATAGGCAGAGATTTTCAATCTCCGACATCAGGCCGTGCAGCAGCAGGTGACTCAACACCTCCCAACGAACAGGGGACCGACAACGAGGCAATCACGGCATCTCGCAATATTGGAAAGTCTAGGAGAAGCAATGATCCTAATACTTAAATATCAGGCAGTGCAGTGGCGAGAGACCCAACACAGCCTAACAAATAGGAACCCGACGACGGACCCATCAACGAACAGGGAGCAGATGATGGTACCATCACCTACTGCCAAAAAGGCCATTTACTTAAGATTTGGAAGGCTTAGATAGGCAAAGATCCTAGTATTGAAACATCAGGCAATACAGAGAATGGAAAATCAATAAAACTTAACAAACAGGGACCCGACAATGGAACCATTACAGACTTTATAAAAAGTTGGAAGACTTGACTAGGCAGAGAGCCAAAAACGATGACATCAGGCAGTGCAGTGACGGGAAAGTCAATGCAGTCTAAAGAACAGGGAGCACACGATGAGATCATCACCTACTCCCAAGATGCCCATTTACTGGAGGACCAATGATTGAGGTAATCCAGATAAATCTCCACCGGAGCGAGATTGCTATACACGCTCTGATGGAGAAAATCAGCAAAGGCAAGATTCATATTGTCTTAATTCAGGAGCCATGGACGTCCCGGAGCAAAGTTCCTGGACTGAACCATAATAACTACCAATTATTCTATGCTAACACTGGTACTCAACCGAGAACGAGCGTTATTTGTCAAAAACAAGTAAAAGCGTGCTAAGTTCGGCCGGGCCGAATTTTATATACCCTCCACCATGGATCGCATTTGTCGAGTTCTTTTCCCGGCATCTCTTCTTAGGCAAAAAAGGATGTAAGAAAAGAGTTGCTCTGCTATTAAAACCATATCAAGATATGGTCCGGTTCGGACCACAATTAAATTATATGTTGGAGACCTGTGTAAAATTTCAGCCAATTCGTATAAGAATTGCGCCCATTGGGGCTCACGAAGTAAAATAGAGAGAACGATTTATATGGGATCTGTATCGGGCTATAGACCGACACTCCGATTTCAGGCATATCGGATAATAATTGCGACCTCTAGGGGTCAAGAAGTCAAGATCCCAGATCGGTTTATATGGCGTCTATATCAGGTTATCAACCGATTTGAACCTTATTTGACACAGTTGTTGAAAGTAAAAATAAAATACGTCATGCAAAATTTCAGCCAAATCGGCTTGGAATTGCGCCCTCTAGAAGCTCAAGAAGTCAAATCCACAGATCTGTTGATATGACAGCTATATCAGGTTATGAACCGATTTCAACGATACTTGGCACAGTTGTTGGATATAATAACGAAATACTTCGTGCAAAAATTCATTCAAATCGGATAAGAATTGTGCCCTCTAGAGGCTCAAGAAGTCAAGACCCAAGATCGTTTTATATGGCAGCTATATCAGGTTATAGAGCGATTTAAACCATACTTGGCACAGTTGTTGGGTATCATAACAAAACACGTCGTGCGAAATTCCATTCCATTCGGATAAGAATTGCGCCTTTTAGAGGCTTAAGAAGTCAAGACCCAAGATCGGTTTATATGGCAGCTATATCAGGTTATGAACCGATTTGAATCCTACTTGGCACAGTTGTTGGACATAATAACAAAACACGTCGTGCAAAATTTCATTTCAATCGGATAAGAATTGCGCACTCTAGAGGCTCAAGAACTCAAGACCCAAGATCGGTTTATATGGCAGCTATATCAAAACATGGACCGATATGGCCCATTTAGAATACCAACCGACCTACACTAATAAGAAGTATTTGTGCAAAATTTCAAGCGGCTAGCTTTACTCCTTCGGAAGTTAGCGTGCTTTCGACGGACAGACGGACGGACAGACGGACGGACAGACGGACGGACAGACGGACAGACAGACGGACGGACGGACAGACGGACGGACATGGCTAGATCGACATAAAATTTCACGACGATCAAGAATATATATACTTTATGGGGTCTCAGACGAATATTTCGAGTAGTTAGAAACAGAATGACGAAATTAGTATACCCCCCATCTTATGGTGGAGGGTATAAAAATTTGAATTATATATTTTCCCCAGAGTTGTCAACGTCGGATGCAACAGTGGTGAGACAGGGAGACGGTGGAGCATACCTGCCCTCATTTTATCTGCCTTTCGACTCTCCGACACCGCCACCCACGTCGGAACAGGGAACGAGGTTTAATGCGAAGGGTGCAATGCGAGCTCTCATCAACACTAATAGTACCAACACTAATAAGCGGCGCCAAGCCCTGGCAGAATTCTTGGATACTAACGACCGAATAACACATAATATTGCTAACACCGCTACCTTTGTTAATAGGATAATGGAGGAGGTATTGGATGTAACGATATGTTCCGAAAATCTGATCGATAAGGTTCAGGATTGAAGAGTCTCCATGGAACACTCTTTCTCTGACCATCGCTACATTAGGTTTAGAATAGCACGGCCATCGACGAATCCGATAAGATTCCGGAATAAGTTGAAAACCAAGTGGACAACATTCGAAAGACCACTCAGAGTAAGACTTGGGCAAGATAATTTAGATTGTCCAAGCATAGAAAATATTCACGAAAATGTCAATGGGATTACGACTGCGCTGGGGTCTTTCGAAGATAGTTGTCCTCTTCGGGAAAGGAAATTAGCCCAAGAAAAACCCTGGAAGACCGGGGAGATTAACAGTATTGGGAAAGAGGTCCAAAGACTTTTTAACAGAGCACGTCGTAAAAAAGCGGAAGTTTTTTGGTATGTGTATTACACACGAATCAGGAAATACAATAAGATTACCAGAGCGGCAAAACGTGCCTCCTGGAAGCTGTTTTGCGAACAGGTAGATAGCGTTAATGACGCCGCCAAAATAAACAAGTAAAATGGCGTTAAGTTCGGCCGGGCCGTACTTTGGATGCCCATCACCTCAGGTATATACGTAAACCACTTTTCATCCAAATTCGGTGAAAATTGCATACCTTATGTCCCATATCAGTTATATCAAAATATATTCCGATTTGGACCAAATACTAATAAGTACAGTAGCTTTATCTAAAAATAAACCGATCTGAACCATATACGACACGGATGTCGAAAAGCCTAACATAAGTCACTGTGCCAAATTTCAGTGAAATCGGATTATAAATGCGCCTTTTATGGGGCCAAGGCTTTAAATCGAGATATCGGTCTACATGACAGCTATATCCAAATCTGGACCGATCTGTGCGATATTGCTTAACTTAACACACTGTCCCAAATTTCGGCGACATCGGACAATAAATGAATTTTTTATGGGCCCAAAACCTTAAATCAAGAAATCGGCCTTTATGGCAGCTATATCCAAATCTGAACCGATCTGGACCAAATTAAAGAAAGATGTCGAAGGGCTTAACACAACTCACTGTCCCAAATTTCAGCAAAATCGGATAATAAATGTGGCTTTTGTTGGCCTAACACCATAAATTGGAGGATCGGTGTATATGGCAGCTATATCCAAATCTGGACCGATCTGGGCCAAATTGACGAAGGATATCGATGGGCCTAACACAATTCACTGTCCCGAATTTCATCAAATTCGGATAATAAATGTGGCTTTTGTGGGCCCATGACTCTAAATCGGAGGATCGGTTTATATGGCAGCTATATCCCAATCTGAACCCATCTGGGCCAAATTAACGAAGGAAGTCCGAGGGCTTAACACAACTCACTGTCTCAAATTTCAGCAAAATCTGATAATAAATGTGGCTTTTATGGGCCTAAGACCCTTAATCGGCGGATCGGTCTATATGGGGGCTATATCAAGATATAGTCCGATATAGCCCATCTTCGAATTTAACCTGCTTATGGACAAAAAAAGAATCTGTGCAAAATTTCAGCTCAATATCTCTATTTTAAAAGACTGTAGCGTGATTTCAACAAACAGACGGACAGCCGGACGGACACGTCTAGATCGTCTTAGATTTTTACGCTGATCAAGAATATATATACTTTATAGGGTCGGAAATTGAAATTTCAATGTGTTGCAAACGGAATGACAAAATGAATATACCCCCATCCTTCGACGGTGGGTATAAAAAGTTTCTCTCAAAAAACCCATGTCCAAGCTGAAACTTTAGTAGACTACATGGGAGCGAGAGCAGAGACAACGGAGGGCATGTTGAGGGATTTGATGAAAACCCATTTTCCACGGGATACGACGGAACTCACGGAGACAACGGAATCTTGGAATAAGGACGGTGATCGAAGGTTTTGTAATTTCGAAATTTATGGTGAAGGAATCCTTGAGGAGCTGCAAACCATTTAAGTCATCCGGACCTGGTGAAATATTTCCGGCGTTACCACAAAAAGAGGCAGACTATTTGGCGCCTCATCTGGCCAATATCTTCACAGCGTGCCTAGGTCATACATGTACTCAGAAATGCTGACAGGATGCAAGGGTGGTATTTATACCTCAGCCCGGCATAGCAAGTTATGCGACACCAAAGCCGTACAGACCCATTAGCCTTACGTCCTTTCTACTCAAAACCATGGAACTTATTGTGGACACCATGATAAAGAGTAGGACATCCAGCGAACTACTCAAATACAAACAGCATGCCTATGTCAAGGGAAGGTCGGTGGAGAGTGCCCTGCACGAGGTTGTGCTTAGAATAGAAGAATCCTTCGATGCCAAGACGTACACCCTAATGGTATGCATTGACATCGAGGGGGCTTTAACAATGTGCGGACCGACACTGATCTAATCCTTAGACCAGTACCGTGTGGGCCCGGTTCTTAAAGACTGGATCAACCATATGCTAAGGAACAGGTGATAAATTGTGTGTCCCGTGACATAAATATAAGGGAGGAAACGGTACAGGGCACGCCATAGGGAGCATTTCATCGACACTCCTATGGGTGACCACCAAAAATGTCCTATTACGGATGCTGACTGTGGAGGGCTTGAGCCCGTCTGTTATGCAGACGATGTTATAATACTTCTAAAAGGTATGTATACGAACCAGCTATGCAGAAGGGCCGAACGGGTGTTGCATATGGCATATGACTGGGCTAGACCCAGGGGCCTCTATGTTAACCCAGAAAAGGCCCAAATATGCCTGTTCACGAGGAAGGCGAAGGTAGGCCAATTTAACGCACCACGTTTCCTCAACGACACGATTGCGATATCTGACGATATCAAATACTTACGTGTGATCTTGGACAGAAAACTGAATTGGAAGTTTCACATTCATGAGCGTATTGAGAAGCCTCACGGATGTTGCGCACTATGTAGATGGGCCGTAGGCTTGAATTGGAGTCTGAATCCGAGGTTAGTCCACTGGCTCTACAGGAGTGTAATTAGACCAATACTTTCTTACGCTCCAGTAGTTTGGTGGACTGCTATGGAGAAAAAGTGCAACATAAGGAATATACAATAGGTTCAGAGATCATGTTGTCTTGGCATAGGCGGAGCGATGCGAACCCCGCCCACTAGGGCACTGGAGACTATTCTAGATATCCGACCCATTAACATGCCGATTATTTGTGAGGCAGCCACTGCGGCTATAAGACTTAAGGTGATGGCAGAATGGATTGAGGATTGAAGCAGCTCATACCATCGCAGTATAACCGAGGCGACGATAGGAAACCTGGAAGGAAGGGAAGAGGTTTCCGATCGGATATCTGAGATGAACCTTAAAGTCGAGTGCGAGGAACTGCTGCCAGCGGCACAGTCTTGGATTGACGGAATCTAGTAGTATTGCCATCTGGAAGATCATGTTACACGGATGGATCAAAGCCATAGGACAGAGTGGGCCTTGGGGTGTACATTGAGAACCCAGGGACTAAGACTGCCTGACCATAATACGGTCCTGTACGCGGAGATCCGGGTGATCACGGAATGCATGAAGTGGTGTGATGCTAACGCGAGGACGTCGAGTGCGAACATATTTACGGACAATAGAATTGCTATTAGAGCAATAACAACCAGGAGGGTAAGGCTACGAACTGTCTTGCAAGGTAAGAAGGAGATTGCCACCGGGGAAATGATAGGATATTTGGCGGTGCAGGTCAGAGGACTACCGTCAATAAGGTTGTCCGATTTAAGGCGTGGGCGACGAACGCACATGCTACACTGTGGTACAGCGAAACGGTCGGTAGGACGGCTAAAATCCTATGGGGGGATCCAGTTCGTGAGAAGGCGAGGCTATTACTAAAAGAAAGTAAGAAGGGGGTCTGTATAACTATTGGTATCATGACGGGTCACATATAACTACGAGCTTACTTCTGTAAAATCTGTGCGGCAAGTGATAACATGTGTAGGGCATGAGGGGAAGATGATGGGACGTTGGAGCATTTGACTTGTCATTAGTTGGAGCCACTATACCAGACATAAACCAACTTAGGGAGTGGGTTGGGAAACAATTAAGGATTTTGTAAATAGCACGGAATACCTAACTTAGATTTTCTTCTCCGAGTTTACTTTTTTTTTGTATTTAGTGCCCACAACAAGCCGATAACTAGTTTAGGGGTATATCCGTTGTGGCGTGGGGCGCATTAATATCTGCACCCTGTTTTTTATACCCTCCACTGAAGTTTGGGGTATATTTATTTTGTCATTCCGTTTGCAACACATCAAAATATCCATTTCCGACCCTATAAAGTATATATATTTTGATCAGCGTAAAAATCTAATACGATCAGGACATGTCCGTCCGTCTGTCTGTTGAAACCACGCTACCGTCTTTAAAAATAGAGATACTGAGCTGAAACTTTGCACAGATTCTATTTTTGTTCATAAGAAGGTTAAGTTCGAAGATGGGCTATATCGGACTATAACTTGATATGGCCCTCATATAGACCAATCCCCCGATTTAGAGTCTTAGGCCCATAAAAGCCACATTTATTATCCGATTATGCTGAAATTTGGCACAGTGAGTTGCGTTAGGCCCTTCAACATCCTTCGTTAATTTGGCACTGATCAGTCCAGATTTGGATATAGCTGCCATATAGACCGATCCTCCGATTTAGGGTCTTAGGTCCATAAAAGCCACATTCATTATCCGATTTTGCTGAAATTTGGGACAGTGAGTTGCATTGGCCCTTCGACAACTTTCTTTAGTTTGGCCCTGATCGGATCAAATATGGATATAGCTGCCATATAGACCGATCCCTCTATTTAAGGTTTTGGGTCCATAAGAGGCGCATTTATTGTCTGATGTCGCAATGCCGAAATTTGATATAGTGAGTTAAGCTAAGCCCCTTGACATATTTCTGCAATATGGCAGAGATCGGTCCAGATCTGCCAATAGCTGCCATATAGACCGATCTCTCGGTTTTAGGTTTTTGGACCATAAAAAGCGCATTTATTGTCCGATTTCGCCGAAATTTGGGACGGTGAGTTGTGTTAGGCCCTTCGACATCCTTCTTCAAATTGGCTCAGATAGATTCAGATTTGGATATAGCTGCCATGTAGGCCGATCTCTCGATTTAATGTTTTGTAACCATAAAAGGCGCATTTATTCTACGATGTTGCTTAAATTTTGCACAGAGCGTTAAGTTAAGCCCCTCCACATATTTCTGCAATTTGGTCTAGATCGATCAAGATTTGCAAGATAGATCGATCCAGATATTGTTGCCATATAGACCGATATCTCGATTTAAAGCCTTGGCCTCAAAAAAGGCGCATTTATAATCCGATTTAACTGAAATTTGACGCAGGATTTTGATGAAAGGTGGTTTACATATATACCCAAGGTGGTGGGTATCCAAAATTCGGCCCGGCCGAACTTAACGCCTTTTCACTTGTTTCAACCTAACCTAACCGAAGGTATCTAGGAGGCGCTTAAAACACCTTATATAGGTTATTTGACCCGTCATGTCAATATGGGATTCAAATGAAATGTATTTGAGAGTAGAAAAGGAATCCAGTTTTGAGGCCAAGTGTTTATATGTAAGCCCCAAAGCAACTGAACTTTTTTCCCAATATGAGGGTTAGGTTAGATAAGAGTGGCAGTCCTTTATAGACTTACTTAGACAATTTATCACAGTAGGGACAGACCAAGGTTTCTGGTGGGAATCGAACCTATGCACTGGTAGTCTAAGCACGCTATCAACTCGGCTACCGGGGCGCCCGATCACTATGAGGCTCAAATAAAAGTTTTTGGGAGTACATTGTACTAAAATTAAAGGTATTTCGGAGTAGAGCACGTAATTGACTTCCATATTAGGGCGAAATTTCTGAGGTACCATACCATCCCCAAAAATCACTCCCCGTCAAATAGGTATATAGACCAAACACAATAATATAGGACTCAAATAAAACAGGACTTATTTACCGACTATGGTAATATGGGCTTCATATAAAAATTATTTGAGAGTATAGCAAGAAGCTTATATTTACTTAAAGGGCCCAGTGTCTGGATGGCATCCTCACCCCAAGCCGGACAAATACACCCACTACAATATAGAAGCCCAAAGAAAGATATAAAGGGTCAGGGGCAAAAGTTTTCCCATGAACATGTAATTCAAGAACAGGGGCAAACTACTCACATATCAATCAGTGCTGTCCTGTTCAAGTTTAAGCTCAATGATAAAGGACCTACTTTTTATAGCCAGGTCCCAACGGCGTTCCGCTGTGCGACACCTGTATGGGGAGAAGTTTTTACATGACTTCTATACAACGGCCTCACAAATGTCGCCAACATTAGGAGGGGATAACATCACTGGAGGCCACCGTAGCGCTGAGGTTAGCATGTCCGCGTATGACGCTGAACGCCTGGGTTCGAATCCTGGCGACATTTGTGAGGTACTATGACGTATAAAATTTCTCTCCAAAGAGGTGTCGCACTGCGGCACGCCGTTCGGACTCGGCTATAAAAAGGAGGCCCCTTACCAATGAGCTAAACTTGAATCGGACTGCACTCATTGATACGTGAGAAGTTTGCCCCTGTTCCTCAGTGGAATGTTCATGGGCAAAATTTGCAATTTGCAACATCACTTAAAATTTTTCCAGAGGAGGACTTGCTTACCTCTGCGATACAAAGACACTAATTTGATATTCACATTTGGAATGAAATCTCCCCAAAACTGTACTTATATATCGACCATTGCTATATATAGGGCTCAAATAAAAGGTATATGATCGTTAAAGAAGGTACTGCGGAGCGGGCCCGTTTCGGCTAGTAGAAGATAAAACAAGACTTTTTATACCCTCCACCATAGGATGGGGGGTATACTAATTTCGTCATTCTGTTTGTAACTACTTGAAATATTCGTCTGAGACCCCATAAAGTATATATATTCTTGATCGTCGCGAAATTTTATGTCGATCTAGCCATGTCCGTCCGTCCGTCTGTCTGTCGAAAGCACGCTAACTTCCGAAGGAGTAAAGCTAGCCGCTTGAAATATTGCACAAATACTTCTTATTAGTGTTGGTATTGAAAATGGGCCATATCGGTCCATGTTTTGATATAGCTGCCATATAAACCGATCTTGGGTCTTGACTTCTTGAACCTCTAGAAGGCGCAAATCTTATCCGATTAGAATGAAATTTTGCACGACGTATTTTATTATGATATCCAACAATTGTGGTAAGTATGGTTCAAATCGGTTCATAATCTGGTATAGCTGTCATATAATCCGATCTTGGGTCTTGACTTCTTGAGCCTCTAGAGGGCACAATTCTTATCCGATTGGTATGGAATTTAGCCCAACGTGTTTTGCTATGATACCTAACAACTGTGTCAAGTATGGTTTAAATCGGTTCATAACCTGCCATATAAACCGATCTCGGGTCTTGACTTCTTGAGCCTCTAGAGGGCACAATTCTCATCCGATTTGATTGAGTTTTTGCACGAAGTATTTCGTCATGATATCCTACAACTGTGCTAAGTATGGTTGAAATCGGTCCATAACCTGATATAGCTGTCATATAAACAGATCTGGGGATTTGATTTCTTGAGCTTCTAGAGGGCGCAATTCCTATCCGATTTGGCTGAAATTTTGCATGACGTATTTTATTTTTACTTTCAACAACTGTGTCGAATAAGGTTCAAATCGGTTCATAACCTGATATAGCTGCCATAAAAACCGATCTGGGATCTTGACTTCTTGACCCCTAGAGGTCGCAATTATTATCCGATATGCCTGAAATCTTGTACGACGGATCCTCTCATGACCATCAACAAACGTGTTTATTATGTTCCGAATCGGTCTATAACCCGATACAGATCCCATATAAATCGTTCTCTCTATTTTACTTCGTGAGCCCCAATGGGCGCAATTCTTATACGAATTGGCTGAAATTTTACACAGGTCTCCAACATATAATTTAATTGTGGTCCGAACCGGACCATACATTGATATTGTTTTAATAGCAGAGCAACTCTTTTCTTATATCCTCTTTAGCCTAAGAAGAGATGCCGGGAAAACAACTCGACAAATGCGATCCATGGTGGAGGGTATATAAGATTCGGCCCGGCCGAACTTAGCACGCTTTTACTTGTTTTTATTCCACGCAACGGAAGGTATTTGCTTTGTCATGTCATGTGCATAAGTGTTAAATATGTTATTACAATTTTGTAATTCAAATTATATATTTGCTAAAAACTATTAAAAGTTGCATCCGATTAAATTTGCAAAATGGAAAACGTTTTATACTACCGAATGTTGTCATTTGTATAAGGGGCCATGTGTCTTGTCCGTCCTTGCCCATTTGGCATGCTGAAAGTATGTGCATGAACCTAAAATATTTCTGCGCAGGTTTCACGTGAATTACTTCTAATTACGTTTAATGGCAATTTGTATGAGGCGCTTCGCACATGAAATTGACTTTGCACTTCGGAAATTACTTCTCAACTGCAAACTTAGACATTTTAGCTCATTGCCATACCAATGGCACAGAGGAAGAAGCTTATTGCCAAATAGTCTGAAACCATCTGTTGAGAAATCTAAATACGAGCTTCCAAGTCTAGAAACCACCTCACAAATTCCCGAGTTGATGTGCAGACTGTAACTTTAATCTCACCTAACCTAACCATTTGGAAATTCAAACAATTTTGTTCTCATAGTCAGGAGTGTCTCATATCTTTCGTATACGCAACGTCAGCCATGTACTATAATTTACTGTTACTTGTGTCCGTACACAATTTAAGCGAAATTCTCGCGTACCTAGTGAGTCCCAGGTGTACAGTTTCGCTAACACTTGCTATCGTTCTGTTTGATTGCATCGAACATGCAACTAATTATTGCAAAATTTATTATCGTTTTATTAAATTTGACGATAGTAAAGAATAGCGCACGCGATAGGGTTTCGTAGGTAAGCATTGTTATGAATGGTTGTCCATGCGGCATTGTGCAGAATTTTATGAATTGCACTAAGCTTTACGCCTGAGGATTAAAAAACAAAACAAAAGCAAAAGCGGTGGCAATATTTTTACAGGGATTTAATTTATTGTATCGAAAGTGAGAAAATTTTTTTTGTTCAATAATATATGAATACAGTCACGTTGAGTAGAAAATAAATAAAAACCTGTTAAGTTCGGCCGTACCGAACTTTTGATACCCACCACAAAGGATATAATAAACATCCTATTTTATTATAACCCCACTATTATGTCCATAGTTATATCCAAATGGGGGCTGGTCTCGACCATCTTTTATTTAGGTCCCGAGAACTCATATACAAGTAACAGTCTCAGCGAAATCAGGCAAGAAATTCACTTTTAATGGGATAACGACCTAAATAAGAAGATCGGTCTATACGGCAGCTATATCTGTATAGTCTGATCTGATTCATATTTATGTCGGATGTAGCGAGGCTTACAACAACCCACTATTTCAAATTTCAGCGAAATCGGCTAATAAACAAGTAAAAGCGTGCTAAGTTTGGCCGCGCCGTATCTTACATACCGTCCACCATGGATCGCATTTGCCGAGTTCTTCTCCCGGCATCTCTTCTAAGGCAAAAAAGGATATAAGAAA
This sequence comes from Stomoxys calcitrans, assembly GCF_963082655.1. Lineage (NCBI taxonomy): Eukaryota > Metazoa > Arthropoda > Insecta > Diptera > Muscidae > Stomoxys > Stomoxys calcitrans. Next base: position 186,485,685 of record NC_081552.1, on the reverse strand, counting down.
AGATTTGCTCTGCTCTTATTATATTATTACATGTTGGAGACCTGTGTAAAATGTCAGCCAATTCGAATAAGAATTGCGCCCTTTGGGGGCTCAAGAAGTAAAATAGAGAGATCGATTTATATGGGAGCTGTATCGGGATATAGAAGATTCATATCATAATAAACACATATGTTGATGGTCATGAGAGGATCCGTAGTACATAATTTCACGCAAATCGGATAATAATTGCGACCTCAAGAGGCCCTAGAGGCTCAAGAAGTCAAGACCCAGATCGGTTTATATGACAGCTATATCAGGTTATGAACCGATTTGAACCATACATACTTGGCACAGTTGTTGGACATCATAACTAAACACGTCGTGCAAAATTTCATTCCAATCGGAAAAGAATTGCGCACTCTAGAGGCTCAAGAAGTCAAGACCCAAGATCGGTTTATATGGCAGCTATATCAAAACATGGCTAGCTTTACTCCTTCGGAAGTTAGCGTGCTTTCGACAGACAGACGGACGGACATGGCTAGATCTACATAGAATGCGACGATCAAGAATATATATACTTTATGGGGTCTCAGACGAATATTTCGAGTAGTTACAAACAGAATGACGAAATTAGTATACCCCCCATCTTATGGTGGAGGGTATAAAAAAATGGCGTTAAAATCGGCCAGGCCGAACTTTGGATACCCACAACCTCGGGTATATATGTAAACCACCTTTCATCAAAATCCGGTGAAAATTGCATACCTTATGTCCCATAACAGTTATATCGCAATATGTTCCGATTTGGACCAAAAACTAATAAGTACAGGAGCCATATATATAAAAAAACCGATCCGAACCATATACGACAAGAATGTCTAAGAGCCTAACATATGTCACTGTGTTAAATTTCAGTGAAATCGGATTATAAATGCAGCTTTTATGGGGTCAAGACTTTAAATTGAGATATCGATCTACATGGCAGCTATATCCAAATCTGAACCGATTTGGGCCAAGTTGCTGAAAAGTGTCGAAGAGCCTTACACAAAGCATTGTCCCAAATATCGGCGAAATCAGACAATAAATGAGCCTTTTATGGTCCTAAAACTTTAAATCGAGAGATCGAGATCGATCAAATCTGGACCGATCTGCGCCAAATTAAAGAAGTATGTCGGGTAGCCTAACTAAACTCACTTTTTTAAATTTCAGTGACATCGGACAATAACTGCGCTTTTTATGGCCTCAAAACCCAAATCCGAGTGATCGATCTATATGGCAACTTATCCAAATCTGAACCGATCAGTGCCATATACAGAAATATGTCAAGGGGCTTAACTTAACTAACTGTCCGAAATTTCGCCGACATCGGACACTAAATGAGACTTTTATGGGCACAAAACTTTAAATCGAGAAATCGGTCTATATGGCAGCTATATCCAAATCTGAACCGATCAAGGCCAAATTGAAGAAAGATCTCGAAGGGCCATACAATTCACTGTCCCAAATTTCATCAAAATCGGATAATAAATGTGGCTTTTATGGGCCTAAGACCCTAAATCGGAAGATCGGTCTATATGGCAGTTATATCCAATTCTGGAACGATATGAGCCAAATTAACGAAGGATGTCCAAGGGCCTAACGTATTTTTCACGGTCCCAAATTTCATCAAAATTAGATAAGAAATGTGGCTTTTATGGGCCTAAGACCCTAAATCGGCGGATCGTTCTATATAAGGGCAATATCAAGATATAGTCCGATATAGCTAATCTTCGAACTAAACCTGCTTATGGACAAAAAAAAAGAATCTGTGCATTCAACAGAAAGACGGACAGACGGACGCACATGGCTAGATCGTCTTAGATTTTTACGCTAATCAAGAATATATATACTTTATAGGGTCGGAAATGGATATTTCGATGTGTCTGAAATATTTTATGAGGTGTTTTATTATGACTTCCAACAACTGTGCTGAGAATGGTTGAAATTGGTCCATAACCTGATATAGCTGTCATATAAACCTATCTGAGGTCTTGACTTCTTGAGCGTCTAGTATTTAAAATTGTGAACGGATTTTTTGCGAAACATGGTTCAGTTTGTTGCAACCCATTTTAACATTTATGCCATAGTCCATCAACATTGGTTCACAGTTAGACAGTTGGATCGTGTTCATAAACTAAATTCGCCAAATTTACACTTAAGGGAAGGTGTAGGGTATTATATGGTCGCCAGAAATCTTATTTGGCCTTTATTTACTTGTTTTCTACTACAACTATGATATGGTTCAAAATCTGATTAATTGAGTATTTATCTTTAGTGAAATGTAGGTACTCCGTTCCGAATAAGAATAAAATTCCACATTTTTGCAAAATGTTTGATTGCGAATCAAATACACCTTTCATACTTTTCTATATCTTTGGGCTTTGCCGTACAGCACATTAAGAATTACAAAATTACTCGGTCGATTGAACATTAGAGCTCTATTCATAGAGAATGTGCAAACATAGCCATGTCTACAGAAATGTATTTTATTGTATAGCATTTACACATACATACAACGAAAGGGACGTAAAAGTGTTGGTAATAGCATTGTTATGGCAGAGTACAAAACATTCCATGATGCTCCATTGTAGGATAAGTAATGAGCAACTTCTTCTTTATGTTCTTCATGGATTACATTTGATTTTGAACACTACAGCAACCTTGTTTATCCTGTCTGTTCTGCTGTACATGAATACCTTACAAATACTCGCATATATATTAATTGATATGAGAGTATTGAGCACAGTGGGATACGCAAGTGGAGTTGCCGAAAGCAAGACAATTGTTTTGAAAAAATGAAAAAAAAACACATAAACATATTTGTAAATGTTGGTATGATACGATATGACCTGAAGTCATCGTTCGTAGTAGGTTTTAGCGGTAGCCACACTTTAACATATTTGTCCATTGTGATACCACAGGAACAGGCGAAGGATGATCACCTACCATCAAGTTTTTATACCCTCCACCATAAGATGGGGGGTATACTAATATCGTCATTCTGTTTGTAACTACTCGAAATATTCGTCTGAGACCCCATAAAGTATATATATTCTTGATCGTCGCGACATTTTATGTCGATCTAGCCATGTCCGTCCGTCTGTCCGTCCGTCTGTCCGTCCGTCCGTCTGTCTGTCGAAAGCACGCTAACTTCCGAAGGAGTAAAGCTAGCCGCTTGAAATTTTGCACAAATACTTCATATTAGTGTAGGTCGGTTGGTATTGTAAATGGGCCATATCGGTCCATGTTTTGATATAGCTGCCATATAAACCTATCTTGGGTCTTGACTTCTTGAGCCTCTAGAGTGCGCAATTCTTATCCGATTGAGATGAAATTTTGCGTGACGTGTTTTGTTATGATATCCAACAACTTTGCCAAGTATGGTTCAAATCGGTCCATAACCTGATATAGCTGTCATATAAACCGATCTTGGGTCTTGACTTCTTGAGCCTCTAGAGTGCGCAATTCTTATCCGATAGGAATGAAATTTTGCACGACGTGTTTTGTTATGATATCCAACAACTGTGCCAAGTATAGTTCAAATCGGTCCATAACCTGATATAGCTGCCATATCAACCGATCTTGGGTCTTGACTTCTTGAGCCTCTAGAGTACGCAATTCTTATCCGATTGGAATGAAATTTTGCACGACGTGTTTTGTTGCGATGTCCAACAACTGCGCCAAGTATCGTTCAAATCGGTTCATAACCTGATATAGCTGTCATATAAACCGATCTGGGATATTGACTTCTTGAGCCTCTAGAGGTCGCAATTATTATCCGATTTGCCTAAAATTATGTACTACGGATCCTCTCATGACCATCAACATACGTGTTTATTATGATCTGATTCGGTCTATAGCCCGATACAGCTCCCATATAAATCGATCTCTCTATTTTACTTCTTGAGCCCCCAAGGGGCGCAACTCTTATTCGAATTGGCTGACATTTTACACAGGTCTCCAACATGTAAAAATATAATAATAGCAGAGCAAATCTTTTCTTATATCCTCTTTTGCCTAAGAAGAGATGCCGGGAGAAGAACTCGGCAAATGCGATCCATGGTGGAGGGTATGTAAGATTCGGCCCGGTCGAACTTAGCACGCTTTTACTTGTTATACCTACCACCGAAGGATGGGGTATATTCATTTTGTCATTACGTTTGCAACACATCGAAATATCCATTTCCGACCCTATAAAGCATATATATTCTTGATCATCGTAAACATATAAGACGATCTAGACATGTCCGCCCCTCTGTCCATCTGTCTGTTGATATAAAGCCTGTAAAAATAGAGATTTTAAGCTAAAACTTTGCACTGATTGTTTTTTGTCCATAAGCAGGTAAAGCTCGAAGATGGGCTATATCGGACTATATCTTCATATAGCCCCCATATAGACTGATCCGCCGATTTAGGGTCTTAGGGCCATAAAAGCCATATTTATTATCCGATTTTGCTGAAATTTGGAACAGTGAGTTGTGTAAGGCCCTTCGATACCCTTCGCTAATTTGGCCCAGATCGGTCCAGATTTGGATATAGCTATCATATAGACCGATCCTCCGATTTAGGGTCTTAGGCCCATAAAAGCCACATTTATTATCCGATTTTGATGAAATTTGGGACAGTGAATTGTGTGAGGCCCTTTGACATCCTTCGCCAATTTCGTCTAGATGGATCCGGATTTGGATATAGGTGCCATATAGACCGATCGTCCGATTTAAGGTCTTAGGCTCATAAAAGCCACATTTATTATCCGATTTCACTGAAATTTTAGACAGTGAGTTGTCGAAGGCCCTTCAACATCTTTATTTATTTTGGCCAGGATTGTTTCAGATTTGGATATAGCTGCCATATAGACCGATTTCTCGATTTAAGGTTTTCGGCATTTATTGTCCGTTACCGCTGAAATTTGAGACAGTGAGTTTAACTAGGCTCTTCGACGTCCTTTTTCAATTTGGCACAGAACGGTCTAGATTTGAATTTAGCTGAATTATAGACCGATCTCTCGATTTAAGGTTTTGGGGCCACAAAAGGCGCATTTATTGTCCTTTATCTCCGAAATTTGGGACAGAGCTTTGTGTTAGGCTCTTCGACATTTTTCTGCAACTTGGCCTAAATCAGTCCAGATTTGGAATCCTAAAATAAGTCACTGTTCAAATTTCAGTGAAATCGGATTATAATGGCGCTTTTTATGGGGCCAAGACTTTAAATCGAGAGATCGGTCTATATGGCAGCTATATGCAAATCTTGATCGATCTAGACCAAATTGCAGCAATTTGTGGAGGGTCTTAACTTAACTCTCTGTACCAAATTTCGGCAACATCGGACAATAAATGAGCCTCTAAAACGTTAAATCGAGAGATCGGTATATATGGCAGCTATATCCAAATCTGGACCGATCTTAGTGAAATTGAGGAAGGATGTTGAAGGGCCTAACACAAATCACTGTCCCAAATTGCGGCGACATCGGACAATAAATGCCCTTTTTATTGTCCCAAAACCTAAAACCGAGAGATCGGTCTATATGGCAGCTATATCCAAATCTGGACCGATCCGAGCCAAATTGACGAAGGATGTCGAATGGCTTAACACAACTCACTGTCCCAAATTTCAGCAAAGTCGGATAATAAATGTGGCTTTTATTGACCTAAGACCCTAAATCGGCGGATCGGTCTATATGGGGGCTTTATGAAGATATAGTCCGATATAGCCCATCTTCAAACTTAACCTGCTTATGGACAAAAAAACAATCTGTGCATAGTTTCAGCTCAATATCTCTGTTTTTGAAGACTGCAGCGTGATTTCAACAGGCAGACGGATGGACATGTCTAGACCCTATAAAGACAGGGTCGGAAATGGATATTTGGATGTGTTGCAAACAGAATGGCAAAATGAATATACCCCCAACTTTCGGTAGTGGGTATAAAAATTAAAATGTTGATATTTGCACACCAGAATGTTGTATTCAATTTTGCTGTTTATACCCTACTCCACAACTGTGGTTCAGGGTACTATAACTTAGTGAACTTTTTTGTAATTCCCAGAAGGAATAGAGATTGACCCATTGACAAGTATACCGATCGACTCAGAATCACTTTCTTTTGTAGCAGTATATTTTGTTCTATCCTAAGTCTGCTTGATTCTGTTGAGTGTCAAGATCCAGGAATTCTGCTACTAAGATGGGGTGCGTCCAGAGGGATTTGGGTCTGAGTCGAGTGGAACTGGTTGGACAGTGAAACAAATGACGTGTATCGTGTGTCGTATGGTCCCTGGTCACAATCGGAACATACATCTTGCACGTCGGCATCAATACTTGCTCTGTAGGAGTTGAGGCGGCTGCATCTGCCGGAACGTAATTGAACCAGAACTAATCGGGTTTGCCGGGGGAGGTCAATTTCTTCAGGTGCAATGGGTGGCGGTCGTTCTCCAAGGACTACATTCACCCGATAGTTTTTTACCGCATCTGCTACCGTGTATGCATGAATGTTGTCTAGACCCGCTTGGTCTTGAGGTTCTCTCTTGTAGGGCTGAATCACTTTAAGGCTTCTGGGCGGCAGATATCTATCCACAAGATGATGATTTAGATGGTCTTGCAATAACAGCCCGAAAGGTACTGCATAGACAGCATGTAGTTATGTCTTCGCACTGGTAGGATTATTGTGTCCTAATGGAGGTGCGCCACATGAGAACTATGTAGACAGTCCGTCGCAGTTCGGAGGCGGACATTCTGACAGATCTGAATACACTGGCGCTGCATAGTGCTACCGGCAAGTGAATTCAGGACCTTGTTTCTATTTTTGACTTAATCGTAAATTGCTGTGACATGTGGTGAGAATGTGTAAAAGCTGTCAAATCTGACGCCAAGTATTTTGGGACACTTGAAGATCGGAATCATTTCTCCATCGACGATCACATCCAGCTTAGTATTCACCTCATGCCTATTTGAAGTGAAGAATGTGGCTGGAGATTTGGTGGCAGATGTCTTCAGATTTCTTGCAGCGTAATATGAGGCAAGTTCGTCAAGGTAAACGTTTAAACTATAGCAGATGTCAACAATGGATGAAGGCCTGATGCTATGATCGTACAATCGTCCGCATATGATACAATCTGTATGCCGTCTGGAGGGGTAGAGATTAAACAGTGCTGAAGATATCACTCCGCCTTGGGAAGCTCCCGGTTTCACTCTACGCTGCATTCGACTTCTTATTCCAAAATTCCACAAATTATTGACGACTACATAGATAATTCGCAAACCAGCTTTTCAGGCCTGGCTGGAGGGACGTGTTGGCGATATCCTCAAATAGTTTCGTCGGGCTGACCGTGTCGAATGCCTTCGATAGGTCCAATGCCACGAGGAGCGTCCTAGAACATGGCTAGGCTGATTGATGTCAAATGTGTGCGGTGATGGCATGCCAAGCAGTTGTTGTGCTATGTAGTTTTCGAAATCTATGTTGATGCGCGGCAAATGAAATTTTTCCTACGAGTCTCGGGAGGAGTAATGCCTCAAGCGTCTTTGCTACTGTTGAGAGAAGGAAGATCGGTCTGTACGACTCCCTCGGACTCGGGTCCTTTCCAGGCTTCAGTAGCGGGATCACTCTGCCATTTTCCAGACATCGGGAACTATAAGAGAATTAAAGACAGGTTGAGGACAGTAGAAAGGTACTCATATCCAGGTAAGTCCAGATTCTTCAGCATCAGTGTAGAGATTCCGTTGAAGCCCAACGCCTTTGATGATTTGGCGCCACGGATGACACTCGTAACATCGTCCACGGTAAATTGTGATGGCTTTCCATCGGCTCGAAGACCACCGATACGTCGAAAGGCTCTCCTCTTTGCCATGTCACTCTCGGGATGCACAGTAAATTGACGGTTGAATAACCCGGCGCATCTCTTCGGATCAGTCACTGTTACGTCGCCAAAAGTGACTGAGTTCCTGTCAACCCGTCTACCGGGATTCGAGAGTGACTTAACGCTAGACCACAGCTTGCCTTAATCAGTGCTTAAGTTACATTGCCACAAGTGTTCCAGCCACAAATTCCGCCTATGTTCGTTGATTACCCTGTTCATTTCCAGATTCACCTCCCTGGGGTCAGTGGGGTCCGTACAACGAATCCCATCACGCTGCGAGTACCACTGCCTGCGCCGGGAAATTGGGCCGCACTTGGGGTATTTGACCTTTTGGTATAAAGTGAGCGGCTGCTGCGTTAAAGATGCCTCGGCAACTAGCACATCGAAGGGGGTGCCAGTTCACTGAAGCGGCGATGGATTTACTCACTGAAGCCAGCCCAATCGGCCTTCTTCTGATTAATAAACGTCCGGCAGTTAGAGGTTATGAAGTCGGGTGGTCGGCCAATGGGAGATCAAGTGATGCAAAGGAAATGTCTGGCGAACAGCTTCACCTCCTCGTAATTCTAGCGGGGGTATCCTCATTCACCAAGCACAACGTGGAGTCTTCAATCTGCTCTACCAAAGTTATTCCACCCTGTTCGTTACCTAGGAGAGAATACCATGAAATGTAATGAACATTAAAGTCCCATAGAACTAGGCGATAGTGGCCAGATAGTAGCCTACTAATGCAAGGCTTGTAAGCTTGGCCATTAATTGAGACACAGCTACCAACCGACGGTATGTACACGTTATATAGCTCTATCTTGGCAGTTCCGGACCCGACTGCTATACCCATGCACTCCATGTAGGATTGTAGGAGTGCCTGCGCCAGGCGCAGGCGAGATGGGTCTATATTGCTCGGAATGGTGTGCCACGAAGGTCAAACCCCCACCTCCATTCCTTGAGTTATCATTACGTAGCACATTGTATCCGTGACAACTGTGCAAGCTGCAGGTGTTGGTCAGCTTTGTCTCCTGGATCGCTGCAACCAATATGTTCTTCCGACTCATAAAATCCACAATCTGCATGGCAAGATCGACGCAATTCAGCTACAACAAGCAAAAGCGTGCTAAGTTCGGCCGGGCCGAATCTTATATACCCTCCATCCTGGATCGCATTTGTCGAGTTCTTTTCCCGGTGTCTCCTTTTAGGCACACAAAGGAAAGGAAAGGACAAAAGACAATAATTGATATGCTATTGGAGCTATACCAAGTTGTGGTCCGATTCGGACCATAATGGAATGAACGTTGGAGACCACAGCAGAAGTCATTGTGATTAATTTCAGCTAAATCGAATAAGGATTTCGCCCTCAAAAAGTAAATTAGGGAGATCGTTTGCCTCTCTCATGACGAAAAAAGGAGGAACACGTACACTGAGGCGGCAGCCCTTCCCTATGAAGGATTCCATCGTGTCAATCCGGTGCATACAACCGACTGCCATGGGATTGAGAATCACTTTCTGATTCGATTTAGCTATGTCCATCTGTCTGCCCGCCTGTCTGTCTGTCCATCTCTCCATGTTAAATTGTGCACAAATTTTCATCCGACCGTCTTCAAACTTAGGACATGCATTTTTTTGGGCCTAGAGATGAAACCTATTGAATTTGAAAACAATAGATTCAGATTAGGATATAGCTCTCATATATATAGTCGTCCGATTTGGACTAAAATTGCAATTATATCGTCATTTGTAAACAGATTCCCACGAAATTTTGCACGACATTACTGGCAAGGTACTCTCTTATAAGTCTCGATATAACTGGTGAACTTCATAGAAATCGGTTCCGATTTAGATATAGCTCCCATATTGTTTTCGTCCAATTTGGACTAAAATTGGAATTAAATCGTTATTTGTAAATCGATTCTCACAAAATTTGCACGAGGGATTCGTTTAGAAGTCTCGACTTTATTGGTCGATTTCAAAGAAATCGGTTCAGCTTTAGATATAGTTCCCATATATATTTTCGTCCGATTTTGAATAGTGCTCAATAATTAAGTATTTTGCTAACTGATATTCACACTTGGCACGAACATTTCTTTTATAACTCTTCTGATGACTGATCAATTTCATAGAAATTTGATCAGTTTTAGATATAGCTCCCATACATATGCATCTCCCGATTTTCACTTTTAAGGCCATTGCTTACCCATTTATCAATCGATCTTCTCAAAAATTGGCATAACGATCGTATTTCATCAAAATCAGTTCAGATATGTGCAAAACTTCGTCATGATGATGACTTTTGCATGCGTTTGAACCAATTGTCGAAGAAATTTTGCCACTCTGATTGAGGTATCTCCAAAAAATGAATTCTGAACGCATCGACCGCTTATTCAGGTGTCGCTAAACGTTAAACTCTCATTTTTATACCCTCCACCATAAGATGGGGGGTATACTAATTTCGTCATTCTGTTTGTAACTACTCGAAATATTCGTCTGAGACCCCATAAAGTATACATATACTTGATCGTCGTGACATTTTATGTCGATCTAGCAATGTCCGTCCGTCTGTCCGTCTGTCCGTCTGTCCGTCCGTCCGTCTGTCCGTCCGTCCGTCCGTCCGTCTGTCTGTCAAAACCACGCTAACTTCCAAAGGAGTAAAGCTAGCCGCTTGAAATTTTGCACAAATACTTCTTATTAGTGTAGGTCGGTTGGTATTGTAAATGGGCCATATCGGTCCATGTTTTGATATAGCTGCCATCTCAACCGATCTTGGGTCTTGACTTCTTGAGCCTCTAGAGAGCGCAATTCTTATCCGATTGAAATGAAATTTTGCACGACGTGTTTTGTTATGATACCCAACAACTGTGCCAAGTATGGTTCAAATCGGCTCATAACTTGATATAGCTGCCATATAAACCGATCTTGGGTCTTGACTTCTTGAGCCTCTAGAGGGCGCAATTCTTATCCGAATGGAATGGAATTTCGCACGACGTGTTTTGTTATGATACCCAACAACTGTGCCAAGTATGGTTTAAATCGGCCCATAACTTGATATAGCTGCCATATAAACCGATCTTGGGTCTTGACTTCTTGAGCCTCTAGAGGGCGCAATTCTTATCCGAATGGAATGGAATTTCGCACGACGTGTTTCGTTATGATATCCAACAACTGTGCCAAGTATGGTTTAAATCGGTTCATAACCTGATATAGCTGCCATATAAACCGATCTTGGGTCTTGACTTCTTGAGCCTCTAGCGTGCGCAATTCTTATCCGATTGGAATGAAATTTGGCACGACGTATTTTGTTATGATATCCAACAACTGTGCCAAGCATGGTTCAAATCGGTCTATAACCTGATATAGCTGCCACATAAACCGATCTTGGGTCTTGACTTCTAGAGCCTCTGCAGTGCGCAATTCTTATCCGATTGGAATGAAATTTGGCACGACGTATTTTGTTATGATATCCAACAACTGTGCCAAGCATGGTTCAAATCGGTCTATAACCTGATATAGCTGCCATATAAACCGATCTTGGGTCTTGACTTCTAGAGCCTCTGCAGTGCGCAATTCTTATCCGATTGGAATGAAATTTGGCACGACGTATTTTGTTATGATATCCAACAACTGTGCCAAGCATGGTTCAAATCGGTCTATAACCTGATATAGCTGCCATATAAACCGATCTTGGGTCTTGACTTCTAGAGCCTCTGCAGTGCGCAATTCTTATCCGATTGGAATGAAATTTTGCACGACGTGTTTCGTTATGATATCCAACAACTGTGCCAAGTATGGTTTAAATCGGTTCATAACATGATATAGCTGCCATATAAACCGATCTTGGGTCTTGACTTCTTGACTTCTTGAGCCTCTAGAGTGCGCAATTCTTATCCGATTGGAATGATATTTTGCACGAAGTATTTTGTTACGATATCCAACAACTTTGCCATGTTTGGTTTAAATCGGTCCATAACCTTATATAGCTGTCATATAAACCGATCTTGGGTCTTGACTTCTTGAGCCTCTAGAGGTCGCAATTATTATCCGATTTGCCTGAAATTGTGTACGACGGATTCTCTCATGACCATTAACATACGTGTTTATTATGGTCTGAATAGGTATATAGCCCGATACAGCTCCCATATATATCGATCGCTCTATTTTACTTCTTGAGCCCACAAAGGGCGCAATTCTTATTCGAATTGGCTGACATCTTACACAGGTCTCCAACATTTAATTTAATTGTGGTCCAAACCGGACCATATCTTGATATCGCTCTAATAGCAGAGTAAATCTTTTCTTATATCCTTTTTTTGCCTAAGAAGAGATGGCGGGAAAAGAACTCGACAAATGCGATCCATGGTGGAGGGTATATAAGATTCGGCCCGGCCGAACTTAGCACGGTTTTACTTGTTATATCCACCACCGTAGGATAGGCGGTATATGCATTAAATCATTCGGTTTGGAACACATCGAAATATCCATTTTCGACCAACGAAAAAATCTTTGACGATCTAGCCATGGCGTCCGTCTGTCTGTTGAAATCACGCTACAGTCATTGAAAAAAGAGATATTGAGCTGAAATTTTGCACAGATGCTTTTTTTTTGTCCATTGGCATGTTAAGTTTGAGATATAGGACTATATCTTGACATAGCCCCCATGTAGACCGATCCGCCGATTTAGGGTCTTAGGCCCATAAAAGTCACATTTATTATCTGATTTCGATGAAATTTGGGACAGTGAGTTATGTTAGGCCCCTTGACATCCCTCTTCAAGTTGGCCCAGATGGGTCCAGATTTGGATATAGCTGCCATATAGACCGATCCTCCGATTTAGGTTCTAAGGCCCATAAAAGCCACATTTATTGTCCGATTTCGCTGAAATTTGGGACAATGAGTTATGTTAGGCCCCCCGACATCCTTCTTCAAGTTGGCCCAGATCGGTTCAGATTTGGATATAGCTGCCATAAAGACCGATCTAAACCATGCCTGAAACTTACTATTTCAAATTTCAGCGAAATCGGATAATAATTGCGGTTTTTATAGGCTTAAGCATCCCGATATCCATTTTTGAGTCGGATATCGGGAGGCTTAAAAAAACTCATTGTTTTCAATTTCAGGGAAATCGGATAATAATTGCATCTTTTGTAGCCTTAAGGCCCTAAATCAGCAGATCGATATATATGAGAGCTATATCTAAATATAGTCAAATCTATACCATATCAAGCTGTGATGACGGAAGGCTTAAAATAACTCACCATTTCACCTCTCCATAGCGAAATGGCTGTAAATGCAGCTTTTATTGGCTCAAAACCCTGAATCGGCAGATCGTTCTATATGGCAGCTATATCCGAATATATACCGATCGGAGTCGAATGTCGAGAGGAATAAAACATTTTGCTCTTTAAAATTAAATCGTCAGATCGGTCTATATGGCAGTTATGGGTATATATAGTCCGTTTTGACGCATATTCGAAGAAGTTCGAGTCTGCGCAAAATTTCAACTTAATATCTCAATTTTTAAAGACTGTAGCGTGATTACAACTGACGGGCACACGGTTGGACTGATGGACAAACGGACAGACCGGGACATTGTTAAATCGTCTTAGAATTTTACGACGATCAGAAATATATATACTTTGTAGGGTGGGAAATGTATATTTCGATGTGTTACAAACGGAAAGACAAAATGAGTATACTGTGGTGGTGGGTGATGTTTAGGGTAAAATGTATTATGCACCTAACGATTTTTATACCCTCCACCATAAGATGGGGGGTATACTAATTTCGTCATTCTGTTTGTAACTACTCGAAATATTCGTCTGAGACCCCATAAAGTATACATATACTTGATCGTCGTGACATTTTATGTCGATCTAGCAATGTCCGTCCGTCTGTCCGTCTGTCCGTCCGTCCGTCTGTCCGTCCGTCCGTCCGTCCGTCTGTCTGTCAAAACCACGCTAACTTCCAAAGGAGTAAAGCTAGCCGCTTGAAATTTTGCACAAATACTTCTTATTAGTGTAGGTCGGTTGGTATTGTAAATGGGCCATATCGGTCCATGTTTTGATATAGCTGCCATCTCAACCGATCTTGGGTCTTGACTTCTTGAGCCTCTAGAGAGCGCAATTCTTATCCGATTGAAATGAAATTTTGCACGACGTGTTTTGTTATGATACCCAACAACTGTGCCAAGTATGGTTCAAATCGGCTCATAACTTGATATAGCTGCCATATAAACCGATCTTGGGTCTTGACTTCTTGAGCCTCTAGAGGGCGCAATTCTTATCCGAATGGAATGGAATTTCGCACGACGTGTTTTGTTATGATACCCAACAACTGTGCCAGGTATGGTTTAAATCGGCCCATAACTTGATATAGCTGCCATATAAACCGATCTTGGGTCTTGACTTCTTGAGCCTCTAGAGGGCGCAATTCTTATCCGAATGGAATGGAATTTCGCACGACGTGTTTTGTTATGATATCCAACAACTGTGCCAAGTATGGTTGAAATCGGTTCATAACCTGATACAGCTGTCATATAAACAGATCTGGGGATTTGACTTCTTGAGTTTTTAGAGGGCGCAATTCCTTTCCGATTTGGCTGAATTTTTGCATGACGTATTTTATTTTTACTTTCAACAAATGTGTCAAATAAGGTTCAAATCGGTTCATAACCTGATATAGCTGCCATATAAACCGATCTGGGATCTTGACTTCTTGACCCCTAGAGGACGCAATTATTATCCGATTTGCCTGAAATTTTGTACGGCGGATCCTCTCATGACCATCAACAAACGTGTTTATTATGGTCTGAATCGGTTTATAGCCCGATACAGATCCCATATAAATCGTTCTCTCTATTTTACTTCGTGAGCCCCAATGGGCCCAATTCTTATACGAATTGGCTGAAATTTTACACAGGTCTCCAACATATAATTTAATTGTGGTCCGAACCGGACCCTATCTTGATATCGTTTTAATAGTAGAGCAACTCTTTTCTTATATCCTTTTTTGCCTAAGAAGAGATGCCGGGAAAAGAACTCGACAAATGCGATCCATGGTGGAGGGTATATAAGATTCGGCCCGGCCGAACTTACCACGCTTTTACTTGTTTTCTTTACTTGCTTGTTTCAAACTGTAGAAGCCATTGTTAGCATTACTTATTTCCGTTGATGTTCACACACATGTTCTCCAAATTCATTTGACGCTGATGCGTTGTTGTGGGAATTCAACACTCGAATTTGGTCGGTCGATAAAAATGAAACGTATACTAGAAACGTGCGTACTTCATAGTCGTTTTCATACTTCAGCACAAACACTTACAATATTTTTGGCAACAATGAAAACAGCAACAACTCATTACATTCAATTGGGGAATTTTGTAGACTAAAAGCATGTATGTAGAAATGTGCGTCGTCGTATCTATTGCCATTATGTAGTGTTCATTAGGGTTGATTGAAGAATAGGCAATTAAACATTCACTATATAGTCAATATTTGAACTCAAATGAATGGTTGTCTAATATTTCAATTGTAACTTGTTATACCTTCCACCATTAGATGGGGGTATACTAATTTCGTCATTTCTGTTTCTAACTACTCGAAATATTCGTCTAAGACACTATGAAAGATGTATGTTCTTGACCGTCATGACATTTTAAGACGGTCTAGCCATGTCCGCCAAAATTGACTCCGGCTTTTCGGCATCCGTGTCGTATATGGTTCAGATCGGTCTATATTTGGATTTGGCCACCAAAAAGACCAATATTTAATTCTACAAAATTGATCAATGACTTTTATTTATTATACCTCTCAATATGCGCGACGAATTTGGTCCAAATCGGACTATATTCGTTATAGCTGCTATAGGGGCATGAGGTATGCTTTTTTCACCGGATTATGACAAAAGGTTGTTTACATATATAGCCGAGGTGGTGGGTATCCAAAGTACGGCCTGGCTGCACTGAATGCCTTTTTACTTGTTTTTAAAATAAAACGCAAACCATTTGAGATACTTAAAAAACTTTATTATCGACTTGAAGAACTTGACGTCTTTCATATGGCCCCTGCGGTCACATTTGCGTCTGTCAATAAGTGGGTCCCAATTTTTATAGGACTTGGCCATATATTTGAGCCTAAACGGTCGCTATGTTCCGTAAACTTTTGGCTCCGAGCTCTTTCAACGTCACCGGTTTATGCCAACATGCCGCCAAAAAAAAAGGCTAGAGGCGCAATTCTTATTCGAATTGGCTGACATTTTACGCAGGTCTCCAACATGTAATAATATAATAATAGCAGAGCAAATCTTTTCTGATATCCTTTTTTGCCTAAGAAGAGATGCCGGGAGATGAACTCGGCAAATGCGATCCATGGTGGAGGGTATGTAAGACTCGGCCCGGCCGAACTTAGCACGCTTTTACTTGTTAATACATTCGACAGTATATTCTGCCTCTTCCTAATATAGAGGTTTAGAATGTACCTCCAGTTCACGGTGACCTTTACTTATACACCAATATCAAAGTTTTCTAATGCAAGCAAAGCACTCTTCTAGATAAAAAAAAACCAAACCAAAAACCAGCTTAGCAAAGCTATCCACCCTTATATATGTGATGTACTGCTGCTTATTGCTGCATCCCTGACGTATTTATGTACATATTTGCTGAGAGTACATTCAACTGTTTGTTGTCTGAATATGTTTGGAGATATCTGAAAACCTTCAGTGGAAGACCAACTTTAGTAAGATATGGGCGAAATGAGGTAAATTTATGGGCCACATTATACGATGATTGCTTGCAATAATGAAGCATTATGTTATCGATGATTTATTGCTCGAAAGCCATTCGGCCTTCATCCGTTGGCCAGATGACCCAACTGACCATATGTACGTACATTTGTGAGATTTCGATCAATTTAATGGCAATGCAAGAGATTCATTATAATGAGAATTTTTTTGAAAACATTGCGAAATTTCAATTTTCCTTTCAATGCAAGAAAACAACGATAATGATATGGATTTTAGTTCAAGTTCATAATAAGCATACTGATTAGGGTAGGTTGTTTTGCAAAAAAGAAAATCTGGGCATGGACATTGCATTAAGCAACAGCGAGTTTTTGCATTTCAATGAGTGCTGTCGATTCAGATCGGTCACTTAAAAATTTACTGATGTTCACATCAGGATTCATGCCCAGGTCCTCTTCGCTACGGTTGCCTGTTTAAATTATTTAGGACAATAGAGACAGTACTTTACAGATTAACTTAGACATTGAGATACAATAGAAATGGGAGAGCTGAATTTCGATTTGACTTCTAGCGGATCGAAACGGTAGAACATTTTTTTATTCATCACCATAGCACGGGGTGTACTTCTCACATATCAATGAGTGCAGTCCGATTCAATTTTAAGCTTAATGATAAGGGACCTCCTATAGCCGAGTCGGAAGCGTGCCGCAGTGCGACACCTCTTTTGAGGAGAAGTTTTTTCATGGCATAGTGCCTCACAAATGTTGCCGTCACTAGGAGGGGTTAACCACCGCAGAAAGTTTTATGATGGTCTCGCCAGGATTTGAACCCAGCCGTTCAGCGTCATAGGCGGACATGCTAACCTCTGCGCTACGGTGGCCTCCATATTACATGACCCATATATTATATATGAATACTCTTGATTTTTATACCCTCCACCATAAGATGGGGGGTATACTAATTTCGTCATTCTGTTTGTAACTACTCGAAATATTCGTCTGAGACCCCATAAAGTATATATATTCTTGATCGTCGCGACATTTTATGTCGATCTAGCCATGTCCGTCCGTCCGTCCGTCCGTCCGTCCGTCCGTCTGTCTGTCGAACTTCCGAAGGAGTAAAGCTAGCCGCTTGAAATTTTCGACAAATATTTTTTAATAGTGTAGGTCAGTTGGTATTGTAAATGGGCCATATCGGTCTATGTTTTGATATAGCTGTCATATAAACCGATCTTGGGTCTTGACTTCTTGAGCCTCTAGAGGGCGCAATTCTTATCCGATTTGAATGAATTTTGGCACGACGTGTTTTGTTATGATATCCAACAACTGTGCCAAGTATGGTTCAAATCGGTTCATAACCTGATATAGCTGCCATATAAACCGATCTTGGGTCTTGACTTCTTGAGCCTCTAGAGTGTGCAAATCTTGTCCGATTGGAATGAAATTTTGCACGACGTGTTTTGTCATGATATCCAACAACTATGCCAAGAATGGTTTAAATCGGTTCATAACCTGATATAGCTGTCATATAAACCGATCTGGCTTCTTGAGCCTCTAGAGGTCGCAATTATTATCCGATTTGCCTGAAATTTTGTGCGACGGATTCTCTCATGACCATCAAGAACTCGACAAATGCGATCCATGGTGGAGGGTATATAAGATTCGGCCCGGCCGAACATAGCACGCTTTTACTTGTTTTTTAATAAATTTTCTGTGGAAACTACAAATAAAACAAGTAAAAGCGTGCTAAGTTCGGCCGGGCCGAATCTTATATACCCTCCACCATGGATCGCATTTGTCGAGTTCTTTTCCCGGCATCTCTTCTTAGGCGAAACAGGATATAAGAAAAGATTTGCTCTGCTATTAGAGCGATATCAAGATATGGTCCGGTTTGGACCACAACTAAATTATATGTTGGAGACCTGTGTATAATGTCAGCCAATTCGAAAAAGAATTGCGCCCTTTGGGGGCTCAAGAAGTAAAATAGAGAGATCGATTTATATGAGGCTGTATCGGGCTATAGACAGATTCAGTCCATCATAAACACGTATGTTGATAGTCATAAGAGGATCCGTCGTACAAAGTTTCAGGCAAATCGGATAATAATTGCGACCTCTAGAGGCTCAAGAAATCAAGATCCCAAATCGGTTTATATGACAGCTATATTAGGTTATGAACCGATTTGAACCATACTTGGCACAGTTGTTGGATATCATAACAAAACACGTCGTGCCAAAATTCATTCAAATCGGATAAGAATTGCTCCCTCTAGAGGCTTAAGAAAACAAGACCCAAAATCGGTTTATATGACAGCTATACCTGGTTATGGACCGATTTCAACCATACTTAGCACAGTTGTTAGAAGTGATATTAAAACCCTATGCGCAAAATTTCAGTCAAATCGAATGAGAATTGCGCCCTCTAGGGGCTCAAGAAGTCAAGACCCAAGATCGTTTTATATGGCAGCTATATCAAAACATGGACCGATATGGCCCATTTACAATACAAACCGACCTACACTAATAAGAAGTATTTGTTCAAAATTTCAAGCGGCTAGCTTTACTCCTTCGGAAGTTAGCGTGCTTTCGACAGACAGACGGACGGACATGGCCAGATCGACATAAAATGTCGCGACGATCAAGAATATATATACTTTATGGGGTCTCAGGCGAAAATTTCGAGTAGTTACAAACAGAATGTCGAAATTAGTATACCCCCTATCCTATGGTGGAGACATAAATGCTTTCCTTAATTTCGAAATACGAAGTAGGTCTCGGTCAAAATTGCCAAACAAAGAAATGGAAAGTCGAATGTCCCCGAAATCGCACCAAAAACGAAGATTTGGCACCCTCAGGTGACTGCCAAAAGCGACCGGACAACCAAGGGCCTTGAATTTTTGAACTCGATTCCACCAGCACCAAGTCATTCCAAATTTCAAAGAGATATCTCTGCCCGTTCTTACACGACATATATCTTACTAGTTTGTTACTCCCCTCACCGCAGGATGGGGGTATATTCACGCAGATTCTTTTCCGTCCATACCCTCCATATAGTCCGATATGTCGATATAAGGTCATAGCCCATAAAAGCCACATTCTTTATCCAATTTTGCTGAAATTTGTGACCGTGAGTTATGTTAGGCCACTCAACATCCTTCTTTAATTTAGTCCAGATTTGGATATAGCTGCGACCGTTATGTCGGTTTCAGGTTTTGGGCAAATGAATGGCGCATTATTTGTCCGATTTCGTTGAAAGTTGGAACAGTAATTGACATTCTTCCTCAATTTGGATACCCACCATCTCCGATATATATTGTGTATTAAAAACACCTTTCATCAAAATCAGATGAAAATAGAATACCGTATGTCCCAAAGCAGTTATATCGAAATATGATCCGATTTGGATCAAATACTAATAAGAACAAGTCATTGTTCAATTGTGTATAACAAAATATTGGTCTTTTTAGCAGCTATATCTAAAAATAAATCGATCTGAACAATATACAACATGGATGTCGAAAAGACTAACATAAGTCAATGTGTCAAATTTCAGTTGAATCGGACTATAAATGCTAATTTTTTGGGGCCAAGACTTTAAATCGAGAAAATCGAGATCAGAAATATGTGGAGGGGCTTAACTTAACTTTCTGTCACAAATTTCGGCAACATCGGACAATAAATGCGCTTTTTACGGGCCTAAAACATAAAACCGAGACATCGGTCAAATCTGGACCGCTCTGAGCGAAATTGAAGTAGGATGTCGAAGGGCCTAACACAACTCAATGTCCAAAATTGCGGTGACATCGGATTATAAATGCGCCTTTTATGGCCCCAAAACCTAAAATCGAGCGATCGGTCTATATGGCAGCTATATCCAAATCTGGACTGATCTGTCCCGTAATGCAGAAGTATATTAAGAGGCTTCACTTAACTCACTGTCCCAAATTTCGGCGACATCGGACAATAAATGCGCCTTTTATGGGCCTAAGACCCTAAATCGGAGGATCGGTCTATATGGCAGCTATATCAAAATTTGGACCGATCCGAGCCAAATTGAAGAAGGTTGTCGAAGTTGTCACTGTTCCAAATGTCAGCAAAATCGGATAATAAATGTGGCTTTTATGGGCCTAAGACCCTAAATCGGCGGATCGGTTTTTATGGGGGCTATATATAGCCCGATATAGCCCATCTTCGAATTTAACCTGCTTATACACAGAAAAAGAATATGTGCAAAGTTTCAGCTCAATATACCTATTTTTAAAGACTGTAGCGTGATTTCAACACACGGGTCCGTCCGTCGGACGGACATCTCTAGATCGTCTTAAATTTTTACGCTGATTAAGAATATAAATACTTTATAGGATCGGAAATGGATATTTCGATGTATGGCAAACGGAATGACAAAATGAATATACGTCCTCCTTCGGTGGTGGGTATAAGAAAGATATTTTAAGCAAATTAAATCGTACTAAGTTCGGGCGGACCGAATCCTTGGAACCCACCACCATGATTCACCTACAAATTTAATACAAAACAAGAGAGGATCCGTCGTACAAAATTTCAGGCAAATCGGATAATAATTGCGACCTCTACAGGCTCAAGAAGTCAAGATCCCAAATCGGTTTATATGGAAGCTATATCAGGTTATGGACCGATTTACAGCTTATTTGACACAGTTGTTGAAAGTAAAAATAAAATATGTCATGCAAAATTTCAGCCAAAACGAATAGGAATTGCGCCCTCTAGAAGCTCAAGAAGCCAAGTCCCTAGATCTGTTTATATGACAGCTATATCAGATTATGGACCGATTTGAACCATATTTGACACAGTTGTTGGATATCATAACAAAATACTTCGTGCAAAAATTCATTCAAATCGGATAAGAATTGCGCCCTCTAGAGGCTCAAGAAATCAAGACCCTAGATTGGTTTATATGACAGCAATATCAGGTAATGGACCGATTTAAACCATATTTGGCACAGTTGTTGGATATCATAACAGAACACGTCGTGCAAAATTTCATTCCAATCGGATAAGAATTGCGCACTCTAGAGGCTCAAGAAGTCAAGACCCAAGATCGGTTTATATGGCAGCTGTATCAAAACATGGAGCGATATGGCCCATTTACAATATCAACTGACCTACACTAATAGGAAGTATTTGTGCAAAATTTCAAGCGGCTCGCTTTACTCCTTTGGAAGTTAGGGTGCTTTCGACAGACAGACGGACGGACAGACGGACGGACAGACGGACGGACAGACGGACGGACATGGCTAGATCGACATAAAATGTCACGACGATCAAGAATATATATATACTTTATAGGGTCTCAGACGAATATTTCGAGTAGTTACAATCAGAATGACGAAATTAGTATACCCCCCATCTTATGGTGGAGGGTATAAAAATTCACCTATTCTGGGTGCCGGGCTACAGAGATATCCCAAGGAATTGCAAAGCGGACAAGCTTGCAAGGTTAGGAACTAACTTACACATTCCTGAAACTGAAATCTCTGGGTATGGCTGAAATTTTGCAAATAGTGTTCTGTTATGACTTTCAACAACTGTACTAAGGAAAGTCCTAATCGGTCCATAACTTGGTAAAGCTTTCATATAAACCGATCTGCCAATTTGATATCTTTAGCACCTGGATGCCACAGTTTTGTTCCAATTTGGCTAAAATTTCAAATCGGTTCATTACCTGATATAGCTGTCATATAAACAGATGTGGGGACTTGACTTCTTGAGCTTCTAGAGGGCGCAATTCCTATCCCATGGCTGAAATTTCGCAAGACGTTTTTATACCCTCCACCATAAGATGGGGGGTATACTAATTTCGTCATTCTGTTTGTAACTACTCGAAATATTCGACTGAGACCCCATAAAGTATATATATTCTTGATCGTCGTGAAATTTTATGTCGATCTAGCCATGTCCGTCCGTCTGTCCGTCCGTCCGTCTGTCCGTCCGTCCGTCCGTCCGTCCGTCCGTCCGTCCGTCCGTCCGTCCGTCCGTCTGTCTGTCGAAAGCACGCTAACTTCCGAAGGAGTAAAGCTAGCCGCTTGAAATTTTGCAAAAATACTTCTTATTAGTGTAGGTCGGTTGGTATTGTAAATGGGCCATATCGGTCCATGTTTTGATATAGCTGCCATATAAACCGATCTTGGGTCTTGACTTCTTGAGCCTCTAGAGTGCGCAATTCTTATCCGATTGGGATGAAATTTTGCACGACGTGTTTCGTTATGATATCCAACAACTGTGCCAAGTATGGTTCAAATCGGTTCATAACCTGATATAGCTGCCATATAAACCGATCTTGGGTCTTGACTTCTTGAGCCTCTAGCGTGCGCAATTCTTATCCGATTGGAATGAAATTTTGCACGACGTGTTTTGTTATGATATCCAACAACTCTGCCAAGTATGGTTTAAATCGGTCCATAACCTGATATAGCTGCCATATAAACCGATCTTGGGTCTTGACTTCTTGAGCCTCTAGAGTGCGCAATTCTTATCCGATTGGAATGAAATTTTGCACGACGTATTTTGTTATGATATCCAACAACTGTGCCAAGCATGGTTCAAATCGGTCTATAACCTGATATAGCTGCCATATAAACCGATCTTGGGTCTTGAATTCTAGAGCCTCTACAGTGCGCAATTCTTATCCGATTGGAATGAAATTTTGCACAACG
The DNA here is from genome assembly GCF_963082655.1 of Stomoxys calcitrans. NCBI lineage: Eukaryota > Metazoa > Arthropoda > Insecta > Diptera > Muscidae > Stomoxys > Stomoxys calcitrans. The sequence continues at coordinate 186,462,408 of NC_081552.1, read as the reverse complement.
TGTATTGTTATTATATCCAACAACTGTGCCAAGTATGGTTCAAATCGGTCCATAACCTGATATAGCTGCAATATAAACCGATCTAGGGTCTTGACTTCTTGAGCCTCTAGAGTGCGCAATTCTTATCCGATTGGAATGATATTTTGCACGAAGTATTTTGTTACGATATCCAACAACTGTGCCATGTTTGGTTTAAATCGGTCCATAACCTTATATAGCTGTCATATAAACCGATCTTGGGTCTTGACTTCTTGAGCCTCTAGAGGTCGCAATTATTATCCGATTTGCCTGAAATTGTGTACGACGGATTCTCTCATGACCATTAACATACGTGTTTATTATGGTCTGAATAGGTATATAGCCCGATACAGCTCCCATATATATCGATCGCTCTATTTTACTTCTTGAGCCCACAAAGGGCGCAATTCTTATTCGAATTGGCTGACATCTTACACAGGTCTCCAACATTTAATTTAATTGTGGTCCAAACCGGACCATATCTTGATATCGCTCTAATAGCAGAGTAAATCTTTTCTTATATCCTTTTTTTGCCTAAGAAGAGATGGCGGGAAAAGAACTCGACAAATGCGATCCATGGTGGAGGGTATATAAGATTCGGCCCGGCCGAACTTAGCACGCTTTTACTTGTTTATTGTTACTTTCAACAACTTTGTCAAATAAAGTACAAGTCGGTTCATAACCTGATATAGCTGCCATATAAACAGTTGTGGGAAATTGACTTCTTGAGCTTCTAGAGGGCGCAATTTCTATCCGATTTGGCTGAAATTCATAACCTGATATAGCTGCCATATAAACCGATCTGGGATCTTGACTTCTGAAGCCTCTAGAGGTCGCAATTGTTATCCGATTTGCCTTAAATTTTGTACGACAGATCCTCTCATGACTATCAACATGCGTGTTTATTATGGTCTGAATCTGTCTATAGCCCGATACAGCTCCCATATAAATCGATCTCTCTATTATACTTCTTGAGCCCACAAAGGGCGCAATTCTTATTCGAATTGGCTAACATTTTACACAGGTCTCCAACATATAGTTTAATTAAGGTCCAAACCGACCCGAAATCTTTTCTTATATCCTTTTTTTGCCTAAGAAGAGATGCCGGGAAAAGAACTCGACAAATGCCATCCATGGTGGAGGGTATATAAGATTCGGCCCGGCCGAACTTAACACGCTTTTACTTGTTAACTGTTCACCACCACTTTTTCAATATCAAGAATCTCCGGTTCATACACACTCCAGAGTACAATCCGTGCCAAACTTTGTGCGGATCGGTTGTAGTTACTACGGTCATTTAAGAGCAAAACGGGCGATACATGTATATGGGAGCTATATCTAAATCTCAACCGGTTTTTACGAAAATCAATAGTGTTGGTCCTTGAGCCAAAAAAGTGATATGTGCAAAATTTCGCGATGATTGGACAACAAATACGACCTGCACTTTGATTACAACAATACATGGACTCACAGACAGACATGGGTAAATCGAATCAGAAAGTGATTCTGAGTCGATCGGTATACTTATCAATGGGTCTAGCTCTTCTCCTTAGCGTTGCAAACAAATAAACAAATCTATAATACCCTGTACCACAGTGGTGGTGTAGGGTATAAAAGTCAGTGTTCAATTTTGTAGACCAAAATATTGCTCTTTTTAGTAGATATATCGAAATTTCGACTGATCTGAACCCTATACCAAAAGGATGTTGCAAAGCCTAACATGAGTCACTATGCCAAACTTATTATCATTATAAATGCGAGATTATTATATGCTAGATCGGCCTATATGGAAGCTATATCCAAATCTGGACCGATGTGGGCGAAACTTCAGGAGGATGTCGAATGGCCTAACAAAACTCACTGTCCCAAATTTTAAAAAAATCGGATAATAAATGGTTCTTTTATGGGCCTAAAACCCTAAATCGGAGGATCGGTCTATATGGGGGCTATATCAAGATATAGTCCGATATAGCCCATCTTCGCACTGAAACTGCTTTTGGACAAAAAGAACCTGTGCAAAGTATCAGCTCAATATATCTATTTTTAAAGACTGTAGCGTGATTTCATCTGACAGACGGACGGACAAAACTAGATCGTCTTAGATTTTTACGCTGATCACGAATATATATACTTTATAGGGTCGGAAATGGATATTTCGATGTGTTTCAAACGGAATGACAAAATGAATATACCCACCACAGAAGGATGGGTGGGTATAGCGCAACAATTTCATTTTTAAAATAATAGAAGAAGAAGATAATAGGTTGAATTTGTGTTGGTCGGTTTGTTTGCTTGTTATGTATAGACTAAAAAACGGCTGATCCTATTACCTTAAAATTTTTAGATTGTGTAGGTTGGTCTGGAAAGAAACATAGACTATATATAACTTTTTGATATCGGAAGGGTGGCGGACACCCCTTCTTACCCCAAATATACTACCCAAATATGAAAGTGAACCCATCAGGACAATATGAGACTCAAATGAAACGTATTTAAGAGTAGAGTACGAATTTCATACTAACTAGTAAAAGCGTGCTAAGTTCGGCCGGGCCGAATCTTATATACCCTTCACAATGGATCGCATTTGTCGGGTCCTTTTCCCGGCATCTCTTCTTAGGCAAAAAAGGATAAAAGAAAAGGTTTTCTCTGCTGTTAGAGCGATATCAAGATGGGTCCGGTTTGGACCACAATTAAATTAAAAACAAGTAAAAAGGCGTTAAGGTCGGCCGGGCCGAACTTTGTATACCCACCACCTTGGGTATATTTGGAAACCACCTTTCATGAAAATCCGGTTAAAATTGCATATCTTATGTCCCATAGCAATATATATCGAAATATGATTCAATTTGGACCAAGCACTAATAAGTACAAGTTATTGTTCAATTATGTATAACAAATAACTGGTCTTTTTAGTAGCTATATCTAAAACAAAACCGATCTGACTCTTATATATAATATGGATGTCGAAAACGTAAGTCAATGTGTCAAATAAATCGGATTCTAAATGCGCCTTTTTTGGGGCCAAGACTTTAAATCGAGCTATCGGTCTATAAGGCAGCTATATGAAAATCTTGATCGATCTGCAGAAATGGAGGGGCTTAATTCAACTCTCTGTCCCAAATTTCGGCAACATCGGACAATAAACGCTCCTTTTATGGACCCAAAACATTAAATCGAGAAATCGGTCAATATGGCAGCTATATCCAAAACTGGACCGACTTGAGAATGTCGAAGGGCCTAATACAACTCACTGTCCCAAATTGCGGCGACATCGGACAATAAATGCGCTTTTTATGGCCCCAAAACCTAAAACCGAGAGATCGGTCTATATGGCAGCTATATCCAAATCTGGACCGTTCTGAGCCAAATTGACGAATAATATCGAAGGGCCTAACACAACTCCGCCTCCCAAATTTTAGCAAAATCGGATAATAAGTGTTGCTTTTATGGGCCTAAGAACCTAAATCGGAGGATCGGTCTATATGGCAGCTATATCCAAATCTGAACCGATCCGGGCAAAATTAACGAAGGTTATCGAAGGGACTAACAAAACTCACTGTCCCAAATTTAAGCAAAATCGGATAATAAATGTAGCTGTTATGGGCCTAAGACCCTAAATCGGAGGATCGGTCTATATGGCAGCTATATCCAAATCTGAACCGATCTGGGCCAAATTAATGAAGGATGTTGTAGGGACTAATACAACTCACTGTCCCAAATTTCAGCAATATCGGATAATAAATGTGGCTTTTATGGGCTTAAGACCCTAAATTGGATGATCGGTCTATGGGGCAGCTATATCCAAATTTGGACGGATTTGAGCCAAATTGGCGATGGATATCGAGGGACCTAACACAACCCACTGCCCCAAATTTCAGCAAAATCGGCTAATAAATGTGGCTTTTATGGGCCTAAGACCGTTAATCGGAGGATCGGTCTATATGGCAGCTGTATCCAAATCTGGACCGATCTGAGCCAAATTGACGAAGGATGTTGGAGGGCCTAAGACAACTTACAGTCCCGAATTTCAGCAAAATCGGATAATATATGTGGCTTTTATGGGCCTAAGACCCTTAATCGGAGGATCGGTTTATATGGCAGCTATATCCAAATCTGGACCGATCTGAACTATATTGAGTGAGGATGTCGAGGGGCCCAACACAACTCACTGTCCTAAATTTTAGCAAAATCCGATAATAAATGTGGCTTTTATTGGCCTAAGACCCTAAATCGGCGTATCGGTCTATATGGGGGATATATCAAGATATAGTCCGATATAGCCCATCTTCGAACTTAACCTGCTTATGGACAAAAAAAGTATCTGTGCAAAGTTTCAGCTCAATATCTTTTTTTTTAAGACTGTAGCGTAATTTCAACAGACAGACGGACGGACATTTCTAGATCGTCTTAATTTTTACGCTGATTAAGAATATATATACTTTATAGGGTCGAAAATGGATATTTCGATGTGTTGCAAACGGAATGCCAAAATGAATATATCCCCATCCTATGGTGGTGGGTATAAAAAATGTCAGCCAATTCGAATAAGAATTGCGCCCTTTGGGGTCTCCAGAAGTAAAACAGAGAGATCGATTTATATGGGAGCTGTTATAGACCGATTCAGATCATAATAAACACGTATGTTGATGGTCATGAGAGGATCCGTCGTACCTCTAGAGGCTTAAGAAGTCAAGACCCAAGATCGGTTTATATGGCAGCTATATCAGGTTATGGACCAATTTGAACCATACTTGGCACAGTGGTTGGATATCATAGCAAAACACATATCCACACAAATCACATAGCAAAAACGTCGTCCAAAATTTCATTCCAATCGGATAAGAATTGCGCACTCTAGAGGCTCAAGAAGTCAAGACCCAAGATCGGTTTATATGGCAGCTATATCAGGTTATAAACCGATTTGAACCATACTTTGCATAGTTTTTGGATATCGTAATGAAACACGTCGTGCAAAATTTCATTCCAATCTGATGAGAATTGCACACTCTAGAGGCTCAAGAAGTCAAGACCCAAGATCGGTTTATATGGCAGCTATATCAGGTTATAGACCGATTTGAACTATACTTGGCACAGTTATTGGATATCATAACAAAACACGTCGTGCCAAGATTCATTCAAATCGGATAAGAATTGCGCACTCTAGAGGCTCAAGAAGTCAAGACCCAAGATCGGTTTATATGGCAGCTATATCAAAACATTGACCGATATGGCCCATTTACAATACCAACCGACCTACACTAATAAGAAGTATTTGTGCAAAATTTCAAGCGGCTAGCTTTACTCCTTCGGATGTTAGGGTGCTTTCGACAGACAAACGGACGGACGGACATGGCTAGATCGACATAAAATGTCGCGACGATCAAGAATATATATACTTTATGGGGTCTTAGACGAATATTTCGAGTAGTTACAAACAGAATGACGAAATTAGTATACACCCATCTTATGGTGGGGGGCATAAAAACGGCTGAACAGATTTTCTTAAAATTTTCACAGATTGTGTAAGTTTATCTGGAAGGAAACATAGGCTTTATAATTTTTACATATCGGATGGGGGCGATCCCTCCCCCATACCCCAACAAAGCCATCCAAAACCAAATGTGGTCCGATAGGCACAATATGGGTATCAAATGAAAGGTATTGGAGAAAACGAATATCATATTAAAATTTGGGTCAAAGTACCCAGCAGGCCCAAATGGGCATATTAGCCGACCATGCCTATATTGGACTCAAATGAAAGGTATTTAGGAGTAGATTACGCATATGACATTAAAATTTGTGTTCAAATCTACGTGGCGCCTATCTTTCCAAAAATATGTCAAATAGGTTGATTGGCCCATTATGACAAAATGGGACTCAAATGGAAGGTATTTTAGAGTAGAAAACGAATTTGATATCCAATTTTGAAGCCAAGTGTTTCGGAGTACGCCCTTAGGCGCCCCTTAAACTGAACTTCACTTCCGGTTATGGCAATATGGAGCTCAAATCAACGGTATTTGGGAGTAAAGAATAAATTCGATATCTATTTTCAGGGCAACACCTTCCAAACATTTCATATTTACTGACCATGGCAATATAGGGCTCACATTAAATGGATTTGTAAGTGCAGCACAAATTTGATATCCATATTTGAGTCGAAATGTCTGAGTGTCATCCCTCCCCAAAAAAAGCACTTCTCATTACCCTAATTTAAAAACCAGCAGATCTCGGAGATTGATAGTGCTATTCGTTCTAATTTTTTTATACCCACCACCGAAGAATGGGGGAATACTCATTCTGTCATTCCGTTTGCAGCACATCGAAATATCCATTTCCGACGCTATAAAGAATATATATTCTTGATCAGCGTACAAATCTAGGACCATCTAAATATGTCCGTCCGTCTGTCCGCCTGTCTGATTAAATCACGAAGTCTTCAAAAATAGAGATATTGAGCTGAAACTTTGCACAGATTTTTTTTTTCCATAAGCAGGTTAAGTTCGAAGATGGGCTATATCGCACTATATCTTGATATAGCCCCCGTATAGACCGATCCACCGATTTAGGGTCTTAGGCCCATAAAAGCCACATTTATTAACCGATTTTGCTGAAATTCTGGGGCAGGGAGTTGTGTTAGGCCCTCCGACATCCTTCGTAAATTTGGCTCAGATCGTTCTAGATTTGGATATAGCTGCCATATAGACCGTTCCTCCGGTTAAGGGTATTAGGGCCATAAAAGCCACATTTATTATCCGATTTTACTGAAATTTGGCACAGTGAGTTGTGTTAGTCCCTTCAATATTCTTCGTCAAATTGGCTCAGATCGGTCAAGATTTGGATATAGCTGCCATATAGATCGATCCTCCGATTTAGGGTCTTAGGCCAATAAAAGCCACATTTATTATCCGATTTCGCTGAAATTTAGGACAGTGAGTTGTGTTAAGCTCTTCAACATCGTTCATCAATTTAGCTCAGATCGGTCCAGATTTGCATATAGCTGCCATATAGACCAATCCTCCGATTTAGGGTCTTAGTCCCATAAAAGTCACATTTATGGTCTGATGTCACTGAAATTTGGGACAGTGAGTTTACCTAAGCCCCTTCACATACTTCTGCATTATGGGACAGATCTGTGCAGATTTGGATATAGCTGCCATATAGACCGATCTCTCGGTTTTAGGTTTTGGGTCCCTACAAAGCGCATTTATTGTTTGATGTCGCCACAATTTGGGACAGTGAGTTGTGTTAGGCCCTTCGACATCCTCTTTCAATTTGATTTAGATCGGTCAAGAGTTGGATATAGCTGCCATAAAGGCCGATCTCTCGATTTAATGTTTTAGGCCCATAAAAGGCGTATTTATTGTCCGATGTTGCCGAAATTTGGGACAAAGAGTTAAGTTACGCCCCTCCACATATTTATGCAATTTGGTCTAGATCGATCAAGATTTCCATATAGCTGCCATATAGACCGATATCCTGATTCAAAGACTTGGCCCCAAAAAAGGCGCATTTATAATCCGATTTTACTGAAATTTGACACAGTGACTTATGTTAGGCTTTTCGACATCCATGTTGTATATGGTTCAGATCGATTTATTTTTAGATATAGCAACTATAAAGACCAATATTTTGTTATCCACAATTGAACAATGACTTGTACTTATTAGTATTTGGTCCAAATCGGATCATATTTCGATGTAAGTACTATGGGACATAAGGTATGCAATTTTCACCGGATTTTTATGAAAGTAGTTTTACATATATACCCGAGGTGGTGGCCTTTTTACTTGTTTGCACTCTTACAGCCAAAGTGAAACATGGTTTCTATTGTTGGGGTCGGGTGCCTCGAAAGCCGTCCAAAACCCGCCAAGAGAGAAAAAGACAAATTTGACATCCAATTGAAGGGCCATGTTTTTGGGAAACTGTCCCACCTGAAAACACCTGTATTTGAAAGTAGAACACGAAGCGTACATTTACGTTTAGGGTCAAGTGTCTCTCCAAACCGGAAATAATTACCATTACGATAGTATAGAACTCAAAAGAAAGGTATTTGAGAGTGGAGTAAAAATTTACCCAGGAACCAAAAAGGGGCACATTTCTCACACATCAATGAAAGCTTTTCGATTCAAGATTAAACTCAATGATAAGGGACTTTTTTTATAGCCGAGTCTGAATGGCGTGCCACAGTGCGACACCTCTTTGGGTAGAATTTTTTACATGACCATGCATGGCAAATGTCGCCAGCATTAAGAGGGGATCACCACCGCTTTGAATTTTGTCCATTTTGTGCAGTGGTTTGCAACGCTAAGAAGGAGAAAAGCTAGGCCCATCGATAGGTATACCGATCGACTTAGAATCTCTTCCTGATACGATTTAGCTATGTTTGTCTATCAGTCGGTCCGTCGTCTGTGTGTCTGTCCATGTATCCTTATCCTATCCTTAAAAAAATTTAGCATGAGATGTTTCGTGTGACGTTTTAGTGTGTGTACAATACTTGATCGAAATCGGGACGGATTCAGATATAGCTCCCATATATATCTTTCATCCGATTTGACCCATTAAGGCTGTAGAAGCCACAATTTTGGTCCGATCTTTAACAAATTTGGTACGAAGTGCTTTCTGTGACGTCCCAATATATGTGCAAACTTTCATCAAAATCGAATCAGATTTAAATCATTTGAGTCTGTTGTAGCCGCAATTTTGGTTCGATCGAAACAAAATCGAAAAGGTTACCCGACCACTGTACTCTGTATCAAGCAGAGATCCTTGCAATTTAGGAAGTGGTGGAATGGCTAAGATATAATGTCATTACGACGATTGGCATAAATATCTTCTCAGACAGCCAAGCAGGCATTAAATCCATGGAGAACGTATGTTTGAACACAAAAACCGCCCTCGATTGCCGCAGATCTCTCAACAATATGGCTAAACAGTTCAAAATTCACCTGTTCTGGGTGTCGGGCCAAAGAGATATCCCAGGAAATTCTAAAGCGGATGAACTTGCAAGACTAGGAACTACCCTACACATTCCAGGGACACTGGAATCTGTGGGTAAGGCTCTAGCGACAAGTAAGCTAAGTTTTCAGGACTAGGTACGAAGGACAACTTATGATAGATAATCACAAAGAGGGGGCTGTGAGCATTCCAAAACTATGTGGCCTAATCAAGACGTGAAGAAGTCTACTGCTTTGCTTTCATTGGCTAGAACACATGTCTTAGTCATTGTGTTCGTCAAGACAGGTCACTGTTTAATCGGAAAACATACTGACAGGCTGAAGGCTGCCAGCAATGTCTTTTGCAGTAGCTGTGAGGACTGCGAAGAAGAAGAGACAATAGGACACCTTCTGTATGTGTGTCCCGCACCAGCAGTTAGAAGGAGTTCACTTTAGGTTCTCATTTTTTGAGAACCTGTCTGATTTAGCGGATGTGAACATTCGCAAGTTATTGGGCTTTTTAAAGCTATCTGGATGGTTCAACAGTAGGAACTAGAAGGCATCTTCCTTCTTCTGTTCCTGTGGTATCGCAATGGATAAAAACGCATAAGTGAGTCTGATGCCAGACTGCCACGTAAACCTAACCAAACCTACAAAATTTTACATGAGATGTTTTACTATACCCTCCACCATAGGTTGGGGGTATACTTAGGCCCCATAAGGTATATATATTCTCGATGGTCATGACATTTTAAGTCGAACTAGCCATGTCCGTCCGTCTGTCTGTCGAAAGCACACTTACTTTCGAAGGAGTAAAGCTAGCCGATTGAAATTTTGCACAAATACTTTTTATTAGTGTAGGATGGTTGGTATTGTAAATGGGCTATATCAGTCCATGTTTTGATATAGCTGCCATATGAACCGATCTTGGGTCTTTACATCTTGAGCCACTAGAGGGCGAAATTATTATCCGATTTAACTGAAATTTTGCATGAGGCGTTTTGTTGTAACTTTCAACAACTGTGCTAAGAATGGTTCAAATCGATCCATAACCTGATATAGCTGCCATATAAACCGATAAGGGATCGGTCCGGATTTCGATATATCTCCAATATATCTTTCATCCGATATGATCCTTAAAGTCTGTAGTAGGGACCATTTAAGTCCTGCCGACAAAAAATCAGTTTCAATAGTTTTTCGTCAGTTTGTCAATGGGTATGCAAAATAAAATTCAGACTAGATTTGAACATAGGTTTCATACATTGAAAGTTGTATATATGTAAACTCGGTGGTGTAGGGTATTATATAGTCGGCTCCATCCGACGTTTGACTATCCTTACTGGTTTTGTTTTAGATACTACTATTTCCTAGAATTAGTTTTTTCGACAATTCGTGTAATGGGAAAGGCCAAGTGGTTTATCGGGGTTAATTGTTGGCTCTGGGCGATTTTGGTTATATCCAGCTTGCTGATCCTTTGTTGAATAATATCATATTTTCTATCGTATGTTATATCCATTGCCATTCAAGCACTTTTGTGCCATTGTTCCCGAATCGATGGGTATTCCATAGAATGTTCCTTTCAATCAATACCCAAAGTTTTTACAAATGAAATGATAACCATTGAAACGCACTTTAAATGGTAAAGAGGAATTCGACTCTTAAAAATGTTTCCACAAGTCAATATGTTTTAATGAAAATATTGTACATATGAGAATCGTTCTGCTTTTACTGCTGCTCCCTTTTTTGGGAACTTTTATTCCATTTAAATCCCACTTTTTTGCACACCGATGACCAACTGATGGCGAACACATTCCATATGCTCTATCGATTCCATTGAATTTGTTCGTATTTGTGTTTCCATTCTCTGGTTCCCATTGTTGTTTATGCCCATCATTCTGTGAATTTACTATTTGGGCCACTCACATGCAACTGTAACATTCTCAAACACATACAGAAATGGGAGATTTTCTTGCAGGATGAATGAAATGGCCGAAAGTGATTAAAAAAGTTTGAATTGATTTGTTTTTTTTTTTTTTTCATTTGCTCAATATAAACCACGATTTGAGTGGAAAATCAATTGATACATTTCGTAGCCGCAGAATATGAAATCCCCAACTTGACTTCGAATCAACTTTAAGCTCCAGTGAAGTCGATTGGTGGTACATGAGGCACATCGCATAGGACTAGTCCACAAGAAGTGAATTCACAAGGAGCGAATTTGAAAAAAAAACTAGTTCAGATGAAAGGAAATCATTGAATAAATGAAGTTTCTAGGGGTCAGAAGCTCAATCGTAAATGTCTACAGAAAATGGCAGTCACAACGGTGATGCTAATATAAATCGGGCCATATCTTCTTATATTTAACAAGTAAAAGCGTGCTAAGTTCGGCCGGGCCAAATCTTATATACCCTCCACCATGGATCGCAATTGTCGATTTCTTTTCCCGGCATCTCTTCTTAGGCAAAACAAGTAAAAGCGTGCTAAGTTCGGTCGGGCCGAATCTTATATACCCTCCACCATGGATCGCATTTGTCGAGTTCTTTTCCCGGCATCTCTTCTTAGGCAAAACAAGTAAAAGCGTGCTATGTTAATGGTCATGAGAGAATCCGTCGTACAAAATTTCAGGCAAATCGGATAATAATTGCGACCTCTAGAGGCTCAAGAAGTCAAGATCCCAGATCGGTTTATATGGCAGCTATATCAGGTTATGGACCGATTTGAACCATACTTGGCACAGTTGTTGGATATCATAACAAAATACTACGTGCCAAAATTCATTCAAATTGGATAAGAATTGCGCAATCTAGAGGCTCAAGAAGTCAAGACCCCAGATCGGTTTATATGACAGCTATATAAGGTTGTGGACTGATTTGAACCATACTTAGCACAGTTGTTGGATATCGTAACAAAACACGTCGTGCAAAATTTCATTCCAATCGGATAAGAATTGCGTACTCTAGAGGCTCAAGAAGTCAAAACCCCAGATCGGTGTATATGGCAGCTATATAAGGTTATGCACCGATTTGAACCATACTTGGCACAGTTGTTGGATATCATAACAAAACACGTCGTGCAAAATTTCATTCCAATCGGATAAGAATTGCGCCCTCTAGAGGCTCAAGAAGTCAAGACCCAAGATCGGTTTATACGGCAGCTATATTAGGTTATGGACCGATTTGAACTATACTTGGCGCAGTTGTTGGACATCATAACAAAACACGTCGTGCAAAATTTCATTCTAATCGGATAAGAATTGCGCACTCTAGAGGCTCAAGAAGTCAAGACCCAAGATCGGTTTATATGGAAGCTATATCAGGTTATGAACCGATTTGAACCATACTTGGCAAAGTTGTTAGATATCATAAGAAAACACGTTTCATTCCAATCGGATAAGAATTGCGCCCTCTAGAGGCTCAAGAAGTCAAGACCCAAGATTGCTTTATATGGCAGCTATATCAAAACATTGACCGATATGGCCTATTTACAATACCAACCGACCTACACTAATAAGAAGTATTTGTGCAAAATTTCAAGCGGCTAGCTTTACTCCTTCGGAAGTTAGCGTGCTTTCGACAGACAGAGAGACGGATGGACAGACGGACGGACATCTGTTTATATGATATCTGTTTATATGATAGCTATATAAGGTTATGAACCGATTTGAACCTTCTTTGACACAGTTGTTGGATATCATAACAAAACACGTCGTGCAAAATTTTTGCCAAATCGGATAGGAATTGCGCCCTCTAGAAGCTCAAGAAGTCAAATCCCCAGATCTGTTTATATGATAGCTATATAAGGTTATGGACCGATTTGAACCATACCTGGCACAATTGTTGGATATCATAACAAAACACGTCGTGCAAAATTTCATTCCAATCGGATAAGAATTGCGCACTCTAGAGGCTCAAGAAGTCAAGACTCCAGATCTGTTTATATGATAGCTATATAAGGTTATTGACCGATTTGAACCATAAATGGCACAGTTGTTGGATATCATAACAAAACACGTCGTACAAAATTTCATTCCAATCGGATAAGAATTGCGCACTCTAGAGGCTCAAGAAATCAAGACCCAAGATCGGTTTATACGGCAGCTATATCAGGTTATGAACCGATTTGAACCATACTTAGCACAGTTATTGGATATCGTAACAAAACACGTCGTGCAAAATTTCATTCCAATCGGATAAGAATTGCGCACTCTAGAGGCTCAAGAAGTCAAGACCCAAGATCGGTTGAGATGGCAGCTATATTAGGTTATGGACCGATTTGAACTATACTGGGCGCAGTTGTTGGACATCATAACAAAACACGTCGTGCAAAATTTCATTCTAATCGGATAAGAATTGCGCACTCTAGAGGCTCAAGAAATCAAGACCTAAGATCGGTTTATATGGAAGCTATATCAGGTTATGGACCGATTTGAACCATACTTGGCAAAGTTGTTAGATATCATAACAAAACACGTTTCATTCCAATCGGATAAGAATTGCGCCCTCTAGAGGCTCAGCTATGCGCCCTCTCAGGCAGCTATATCAAAACATTGACCGATATGGCCTATTTACAATACCAACCGACCTACACTAATAAGAAGTATTTGTGCAAAATTTCAAGCGGCTAGCTTTACTCCTTCGGAAGTTAGCGTGCTTTCGACAGACAGAGGGACGGATGGACAGACGGACGGACATGGCTAGATCGACATAAAATGTCGCGACATTCAAGAATATATATACTTTATGGGGTCTCAGACGAATATTTCGAGTAGTTACAAACAGAATGACGATATTAGTATACCCCGCATCTTATGGTGGAGTGTATAATAAAACTTTTATGGCCTTCAGACGTACTATCAGGGGATCGGTCTATATGACAGCTTCATCTAAATGCAGTCCGCTCTGAACCATATTTGAGTTAGAAGTCGGAAGGCTTAAAATAACCCAATTTTTAAATTTCAGCGAAATCGGGTAATAAATAAAGCTTTTATGGGCTAAAGACCCTTTATCGGGAGATCGTTCTTAATGGCAGCTATATCTAAATATTGACCGATCCAATCAATATTTACGTCAGATGTCGGGAGGCTTAAAATAACCTACTATTGCAAATTTCATCGAAATAGGGAAATAAATAAAGCTTTTATGGTTTTCAGACCCTTTATCGGGAGACCGGTCTATATGGTAGCTATATCTAAATATAGTCCGATCTGAACCATATTTTGGTCAGTTGTCGGAAGCCCTTAAGCTACTCTCTGTTTCATATTTCAACAAAATCGGTTGAAAAATAAAGTTTTTATGTGCATTAAACCCTTTATCGAAAAATCGGTCTGTATAGCAGCTAAAATATATTCAAATATGGTACGATTTGGCACGTTCAAGAACTTTACCAGTGTGCATCAAAAATACGTATCTGAGGGACGGACAAACGGCCAGACACACGGACATTGTTAAATCGTCTTAGAATTTTACGACGATCTGGAATATATATCTTTGTAGGGTCGGAAATTGATATTTCGATGTGTTGTGACAGTGAGTTGTGATAGGCTCTTTGATATCCCTCTGCTATTTGCCCCAAATCGGTCCATATTTGGATATAACTGCCATATAGACCGATCTCTCGATTTAAGGTTTCGGGGCCATAAAAGTCGCATTTATTGTCCGGATTTATTGTCCGCTGATTTTTAGTTACAGCTACTTCAAAGACTAATATTTCGTTATACACAATTGAACAATGACTTGTAATTATTAGTATTTGGTCCAAATCGGAAAATATTCCGATATAGCTGCTATGGGGCATAAGATATGCACTTTTCACCTGATTTTGATGAAAGGTGGTTTACATACATACCCGAGGTGGTGGGTATCCGGTCCTACCGAACATAACGCCTTTTTATACCCACCACCGAAGGATGGGGGTATATTCATTTTGTCATTCCGTTTGCAACACATCGAAATATCCATTTCCGACCCTATAAAGTATATATATTCTTGATCAGCGTAAAAATCTAATACGATCTAGACATGTCCGTCCGTCTATCCGTCTGTCTGTTGAAATCACGCTACAGCCTTTAAAAACAGAGATATTGAGCTGAAACTTTGCACAGATTCTTTTTTTTTTGTCCATAAGCAGGTTAAGTTCGAAGATGGGCTATATCGGACTATATCTTGATATAGCCCCCATATAGACCGATCGGCCGATTTAGGGTCTTAGGCCCATAAAAGCCACATTTATTATCCGATTTTGCTGAAATTTGGGACAGTGAGTTGTGTTAGGCCCTTCGACATCCTCCGTCAATTTGGCTCAGAACGGTCCAGTTTTGGATATAGCTGCCATATAGACCGATATGCCAATTTAGGGTCTTAGGCCCATAAAAGCCACATTTATTATCTGATTTTGCTGAAATTTGGGACATTGAGTTGTGTTAGGCCCTTCGACATCCTCCGTGAATTTAGCTCAGATCGGTTCAGATTTGGATATAGCTGCCATATAGACCGATCATCCGATTTAGGGTCTAAGTCCCATAAAAGCCACATTTATTATCCGATCTTGCTGAAATTTGGGACTGTGAGTTGTGTTATGCCTTTCGACATCTTTCTTCAATTTGGCCTAGATCGGTTCAGATTTGGATATAGCTGCCATATAGACCGATTTCTTGATTTATGGTTTTGGGCCCATAAAATGCTTATATATTATCCGATGTCGCCGAAATTTGGGACAGTGATTTAAGTTAAACCCCTTGACATACTTCTGCAATATCGCACAGATCGGTTCTGATTTGGATATAGCTGCCATATTGACCGATATCTACGTTTTAGATTTTGGGGCCATAAAAGACGCATTTATTGTCCGATGTCGCTGAAATTTGAGACAGTGAGTTTGGTTAGGCTCTTCAAAGTCCTTCTTCAATTTTGCCCAGATCGGTCGAGATTTGAATATAGCTGCCATATAGACCGATATCGCGATTTAAGGTATTGGCCCCATTAAAGGCGCATTTATAATCCGATTTCACTGAAATTTGACACAGTGACTTATGTTAGGCTTTTCGACATCCGTGTCGTATATGGTTCAGATCGGTTTATTTTTAGATATAGCTAGTGTACTTTTAGTATTTGGTCCAAATCGGAACATATTTTGATATAACTGATAAGGGACATAAGGTATGCAATTTCCACCGAATTTTGATGAAAGGTGGTTTACATATATTCCCGAGGTGGTGGGTATCCAAAGTTCGGCCCGGCCGAACTTAACGCCTTTTTACTTGTTACTTGTTATTTCCATTTTTATTGTCAAAATTAAACATCGAATTGGGGTTTGTATTCATTCACAGTACAAGATGCCTTTGAAGCAAACTTTAAATAATTTCATAATGTCGAGCTCTGAAAGGGTGCTGTCGAGCATACAGTAAAAAGCACTTTTGTCAGTCTTCACCCAAAATGTCAGCGCCAATTCTCTTTTCATTTCATTTACACATGATTGCATCGAGTGGATGCCTATGGTAGAACGTGGGGCATGTGAAAATCATTAATTCCACAAAGTACATATCGTCAGCCTCAGTAGGGAACCCAAGTGACATGACACAACGGCGGCAAATTGATTGGAAAATAAATGATGAATCAAATATGAGTGCTGCGTTCGAATCTTGATGGGCGAACACGCAGGAAATTCAGGCAAAACATCTACATACAGCAGGTTTTAAGGTAGTAAGAGATGGCATGGGTGTGTTGGTAAATATTTTAAGTGCAGAATATTTAAAATAGTTTGAAAAATTTTACATTTGTAAAGTGAAGGTTGACTTTGAAACAAATTAAAAGGCATTTCAACATACACGGACCGTCGGAAATGGCTAAATCGTCTTAGATTTTTAAGACGATCAAAAATATATAAGCTTTATAGGAATGACAAAATGAATATACCCCCATTCTTCGGCGTTGGGTATAACAAGGAAAAGCGTGCTAAGTTCGGCCGGGACGAAACTTATATACCCTCCACCAGGGATACCATTCTCTTTATGGGCAGAAACTAAACAAGTAAAAGCGTGCTAAGTTGGACCGGGCCAAATCTTGGGTGCCCACCACCATGGATTCCGCTAAAATGTACCCTTATTAACTGAGTCTATATTTGAATTATTTTAGCCTCAATAAATTCATATCAGGATATAGGTACTTAGGGTGGCCTATATAACTGATGTTTAAAGCCATAAAATGGGTTTTTAAGCCAAATTACAGCTGAATTAGGTAAAAATTGAGACTCAAGAAGTCAAGTTCGGGTATCGGCTTATAAAGGGGCTATATCTGTTTATGAACGGATAAGGATCATATCTGGCATGGATGTTGGAAGTTACAACACAAGTCCTTGTTCCGAATTTCAGCCAAATCGGATGAAAATTGAGGCTTCTAAATGCTCTAGAAGTCAAGCCCGGGGATCGGTTTATATGGGAGCTATATCTGTTTATAGAACGATTCGGATCTACTTGATATGGATGTTGGAAGTCGCGACTTCGTTAGCCGTTACGAGTTCGACCGCTATCGACAGACGGACGGACATGGCTGGATAGACGCAGAATGTCGAGACGATCCAGAATACATATACTTCATCAGATCAACATTTCGAGGTGTTACACACGGAATGACTAGATTAGTGGTAGGTATAACAAGTAAAAGCGTGCTAAGTTCGGCCGGGCCGAATCTTATATACCCTCCAACAAGGATCGCATTTGTCGAGTTCTTTTCCCGGCATCTCTTCTTAGGCAAAAAAGGATATAAGAAAAGAGTTGCTCTGCTATTAAAACGATATCAAGATATGGTCCGGTTCGGACCACAATTAAATTATATGTTGGAGACCTGTGTAAAATTTAAGCCAATTCGTATAAGAATTGCGCCCATTGGGGCGCACGAAGTAAAATAGAGAGAAAGATTTATATGGGATATGTATCGGGCTATAGACCGATTCAAACCATAATAAACACGTTTGTTGATGGTCATGAGAGGATCCATCGTACAAAAGTTCAGGCATATCGGATAATAATTGCGACCTCTAGGGGTCAAGAAGTCAAGACCCCAGATCGGTTTATATGGCAGCTATATCAGGTTATAAACCGATTTGAACCTTATTTGACACAGTTGTTTAAAGTAAAAATAAAATACGTCATGCAAAATTTTAGCCAAATCGGATAGGAATTGCGCCCTCTAGAAGCTCAAGAAGTCAAATCCCCAGACCTGTTTATATGACAGCTATATCAGGTTATGGACCGATTTCAACCATACTTGGCACAAGTGTTGGGTATCATAACGAAATATTTCGTGCAAAAATTCATTCAAATCGGATAAGAATTGCGCCCTCTAGAGGCTCAAGAAATCAAGACCCAAGATCGGTTTATATGGCAGCTATATCAGATTATGGACCGATTTGAACCATACTTGGCACAGTTGTTGGGTATCATAACAAAACACGTCGTGCGAAATTCCATTCTAATCGGATAAGAATTGCGCCCTCTAGAGGCTCAAGAAGTCAAGACCCAAGATCGGTTTATATGGCAGCTATATCAGGTTATGGACCGATTTGAACCATACTTAGCACAGTTGTTGGATATAACAACAAAACACGTCTTGCAAAATTTCATTTCAATCGGATAAGAATTGCGCACTGTAGAGGCTCAAGAAGTCAAGACCCAAGATCAGTTTATATGGCAGCTATATCAGGTTATGGACCGATTTGAACCATACTTTGCACAGTTGTTGGATATAATGACAAAACACGTCGTGCAAAATTTCATTCTGATCGGATAAGAATTGCGCACGCTAGAGGCTCAAGAAGTCAAGACCTAAGATCGGTTTATATGGCAGCTATATCAGGTTATAGACCGATTTGAACCATACTTGGCACAGTTGTTGAATATCAAAGCTTAACACGTCGTGCAAAATTTCATTCCAATCGGATAAGAATTGCGCACGCTAGAGGCTCAAGAAGTCAAGATCCAAGATCGGTTTATATGGCAGCTATATCAGGTTATAGACCGATTTGAACCATACTTGGCACAGTTGTTGAATATCAAA